>NW_015163653.1:14604-76894 GCF_001447785.1 Gekko japonicus | reverse complement strand
CCAGGCATTTGAGTAGGAGCCACCACCACTGTACCATCACTATCTGGCCCTGGAAGAAAGAACGTCAGTGCCACCCGGAATAGACGACGCTGAGTTGGTAGAGCAGCAGTAATACGCCATCTTGTGGAAGATCGACTCGGAACATCCAGAGCACTTATTATTAATAATAATGTCATTATACTGTAGAATTATTTTAAATGGTTTTAAATATGTTTTATATGTTGACTTATGCCTGATTGTAAGCTGCCCTGAGCCCGCGCAGCGGGGAGGGAGGGCTATAAATTGAATCTATAAATAAATAAATATAAATAAATAAATAAATACCCTGCCCTTCACTCGGAGTCACAGGGCAGCTTACATTCTCCTTTCCATTTCTCTCTTCACAACAAACACCCTGTGAGGTAGGTGGGGCTGAGAGAACTGTTCAAGAACTGCTCTTGAGAGAAAAGCTCTGAGAGAACTTGTGACCGATCCAAGGTCCCTCCAAAAGCTGCATGTGGAGGAGTTGGGAATCAAACCCAGCTCTCCCAGATTAGAGTCCACGCTCTTAACCACTACACCAAACTGGCTCCCAATATGATCCACTCTAGTCAGTATTCTGGCCTCATCATTCTGTACTGTGTAGTTACTGGACAGTCTTCAAGAGCAGCCCCATGTAGGATACACTGCAGTAATGTAATCTAGATGTTACCAGGGCATGCACCACAGTGACAAAATCTTTCTTGTCCAAGAAGGGCCAAAGCTGGTGAAAGGCACCCCTAGGCACCTCTGCCACCTGTTTATCCAACAAGAAGTCTAAGTCCACCAGCATCCCCAAGCTACAAGCTTGCTCCTTTAGGGGAGTACAGCCCAATCCAGAACAAAGATATCCCTGTTCATGGGACCTTCCCCCCACTAGTAGCATCTCCCGTTTTTGTCAGGATTAAGTTTCAACTTGTTAGCCCTCATCCATCCCGAAACTGCTTCCAGGCACCATTTTACATTTTCTGTAGCCTCCCTACTATCTGCTAGAAGTGCAAGATAAAGCTGAGTATAATCTGCATATAAGTGGCAATTCAGCCTGAATCTCTTGATGACCTCTCCCAGCAGCTTCACATAGATGTTAAAAAGCATTTGGGACAATATGTAACCTTGTGGGACCCTGTAGGCCAGAGGCCAAGGGTCCAAGCAGCAATCGCCCAGCACCACATTCTAAAACCTACCTTCAAGGTAGGACTGGAAACCAAAGTGGTACATCCCAGTCCCAGCCCCAAAATGTGGTCCAAAATGACAACATGACCAATGGTATTGAAAGCTGCTGAGAGGTCCAGGAAAATTAACAGGGTCACACTCCCTCTATCCATCTCCTAGTGCAGGTTATTGTCCAGTGTGACCAACGGCATTTCAGTCCCATAACCAGGCCTGAAACCAGAATGGAATGGATCCAAACAATCTGCTCTATTTAGTCCCTGAAGTTGCTTGGCCACCACTTACTCAATTGCTCAAAAGTGGCACACTTGAGACGGTATTCAGCTCTCCTGCATCCAGAATAGGTTTCTTTAGGAGTCGACGTGCCACTGCTTGCTTCAAGGCAAGGGCAACCACTTGCTCTCTCAGAGAGACTTTGACCGATTTCCCATAAGCCACTGCTCCACCCTCACTCTTACTTCCCCCCCCCGATTGTATGTGTCAATTTCCCACTACTCGCTGCGCAGCTGTATTTTGACCCACAGCTTCACTCAATTTCCCCTGTGTCTTTTCAATCCTCAAAAAACGGGATCGAAAAGACACGGGGTGTGGGGGAAAACGGGTGAAGCTGCGGGTCAAAATGCAGCCGCGCAGCAAGTAGTAGGGAATTGAAACATACAATGGGGGGGGGGAGCAAGGGCAGAGCAGCAGCTTGTGGGAAATCGGTCTTTTACTGTCTCCCAGATCCAGTCCACCTCTCCCCCCCCCAGCAGATTTAAACAGCCAGGAGAGTCAAGGGTTCTACCAGCAGGTGGCAGGTCTCAGAATCCTGTCCACATCCTCAGACTGAATAATCTGGGGAGAGGTTGTCCTTTGCTATAGGTCGTCAGGTAGTGGCTGGTGAGTCATCACTTGAGGGATGCCCTAAGTTTGGATTTTCTGCATTGAGCAGAGTGTTGGACCAGGCAGCCTGTATTTTTATTTATTTAAGGTACTTCTAGACCACTTGTCTGCATGTTTCAGAGTAGTTCCCTGGATGGCAAATCACTTCGAAACATTTTTTCACGGTGCTTGCTGAAGAGCAGGGAACAAAGGACATACCTGACGCTCGTTTCCCTTCGCAGGTGCATCGATCAAAAGTTCAAGCGATGTCCGCCCCTCCCTACCACCAGTGTCGTCATTGTCTTCCATAACGAAGCCTGGTCGACTTTGCTCCGCACGGTGTACAGTGTTCTCTACTCATCCCCTGCCATCTTGCTAAAAGAAATCATTCTTGTGGACGATGCCAGTACAGATGGTAAGTACACGGGGGGGGGGCTGGGTGTGGAGCACGTGGTTGGTTTCGGCAGAGCAGCCTTCTGCCTTTTCCCTCAAAGATAGGTGAAGATATTTTTAAAAACCATGCTAATGTTTACCTAGGAATTACTGCAAGTTAGGGGTTTTTTTGGGGGTTTTTTTTTTTTTTTTTTAACCCCCCCCCCCCCCCCCATGGGTTAGGCTGGCCCATGATACCTAAATTCAGATTTTGGCTCTTCTATAACCCTTGTTGTTCGTTACCAGTGTTAGAGACCTGTTCCAGAAGGACACCAAGTAGAAGATATTTCTGTACTTCATAAGCAAGAACTGGTTCCTGGTACTTGTACCAGACCCAGCCAATCCAGAAGCTTCATACTGGCAGCAAATTGCTGGGACTGGTTTTTGGAAACAGCTTTTATCTCTGTATTTATTTATATCCCAGAATGGCTTACAGCATTGTGTTCACTCCTCCTCCGTTTTATTTTCACAACTTCAGGCCTGTGAGGTGAATTGCGAGAGCGTGACTGCTTCAAGGTCAGCCAATGAGCTTCCATGGCAGAATGGGGATTTGGAGCTGGGTACCCTAGATCTTGGTCTGACACTAACAATCTTAACCATTGTACAAGGCTGTCTGTCTGTAAGATTGTAAGCTCCTTGGGGGCAGGAGCCTGTTGTCTTTGCCAGAATACACGATAACTCCATCTACATTAATGGCATTGTGTGAATAATATGTAATGAGGCCTTTATTGAAATATTTATCCAGCTGCTGTTAGAACTTTTGTTTCTGCTGTCTCCCCACCCTCCTGCTTCTCAGCTGTCAGAGGTGAGATACTTGTGTACTCAGGCTCGCTTTGCCTCTTAAAACCTGTGCATCCACAGCAATGCTCCCCTCTAAGCTGTGGAGTCTTGTGAGCAAAAATCCTACTTTGTGAACTGCTGGCGTTAAAGTTGTGAGCAAGCGATTTGGCAACAGCATACGTAAATTAGTTTGCTCTGGAGCCATCCTTCCTGAGCGAAGACAAAATGTGTGAGCCGGAGGCTAAAAAACTGTGAGCTAGCTCACACTAACTCAGCTTAGAGGGAACACTGATCCTGGACAGTCCTTGGTAACACAGTAGACTAGATACCATTTTCAAACCATGTTTCTGGTGCAAGTTCTGGGTGACCTGACTGAATGCAGCCAGAGAGCAAGATTATGCAGATTTTAAACTTTTATGCAGTTAAACCCCCTTATTGCTGAATTTGCATGGACACCTTGCTTCCTTCTCCTCTCCCCTCCCCTCCCCTCCCCTCCCCTGGCAAAGCACAATGAAGGAATTCTGATTAGAAACGGGAGGCTTTTTCACACCAGGTTTTTGCTGCAGCTTGGCTTCTTAACTACAGAGGTGGTTTGAAAAAACACAGGGTAAAACTGGACGAAAAACTGGGAAAGCAAAGATGGGTGGACATAAAGGAGGAGGGGAGGGAAGTGATGCAGTTAAGAAGTAAGCTCCAAAAATTACTCTGGTGCATAAGAGCCCTAATAAGTCTGGATATCTGTGATGTAGAATGCAGATTGTGTGGGTTAGCCCGGATTAGTTTTTCTAATTTTTAACCAGGATTCTAAATCTGAGTTTAATTCAGGCTTAGAATTCAAACTAATTGTTTGGGGGATTGAGGTAGGTATCCTGTTTGTATACTGCAGGCAGAGTTAGTCTCTAACTAGAAATTTATTCATTGGGAGAGGAAGGGAGGGGGAGTGCGGCTCACGTACACAAGTGGGCGACAAGTGGGTTTGTGCATGTTTTAATTGTGATTGAGTGTGCTGTCTGAATTCGCTCTCGCGCTCTCCCCTCTCCCTCCCCTCTTTCTCTCTGTAGAGATAAATCCTTTGCTTCTATTTTGCTGATCTCTATGGCTCAGTTCAGAATTAGCTATATCTCCAGCTGCAGTAGGTAAAGCAGTTGCTCATATTCACCCCTTGTTACCTTTTTGCTTCCTTTCACCATGTTCATGCTTTAAACTGCAAGCTTCTTGGGGCAGGAGCTGGTTGCCTGTGTGTATTCTGGCAATACACCATGCACATTGGTGGCACCACGTGAATACTATGTAATCAAGCCTTTACTGAAATACCCCAACTACTATTAGCCCTTTTGCTTCTGCCCTCTCCCCACCCTCCTGCCTCTGGGCTGTCAGAGGCAAAATATTTTGTATATCTTTACCCATAATTTGAACAAAGGTGTAACTGGCAGAGTCAGGTGGGTGGAGGTGAAGGCTGGTATGCCTTCCCCCCAAAAAGCTAGTAACTTTTGAAGTAGTTGCTTTTGGAGTTTTCCCTGCCAGCTGTGTTGTTAGGGTACTCCTTAATGAAATGACCTCAATTATTGTTGCTGATTGTGGGCGATTTGTTTTGAGGGAGCATTTGGATTTATGTATCCCAAGGGCACTGGTGAAGGAAGATTTCCTGTGATCCTCAGATGTGGCCAGCAGCAGTTACCTTCCATACAGGAAAACCTGCTCACTTGGGCAAGTTTAGAAACCACAAGCTGTCATTTAGCAGTCTAAATTGGTTATACCCAAGGTGAGGATAATGACACAGTTCAGCATCAGGGCTTTCCTGGGGGTGGGGGATGTCTGCTCCCCTGACACTCAGTAGCTCAGGCTTTCCGAGTTCTTTTGAACACACCAAGTTGATGTATGTCACGCCGGTACCCACTCCATGGCTCACAGAGAGCCACATTCACTGCTGCCGTCAACCAGAACAGCCACTCAACTCCCGGGTGCCCTGTGCTTCGCCTCGTTCTCACTTCTTCATTAGGCAAAGCAGCGCAGACTAGAGAGTCACTCCAAGGAGAGAGAGCTGGCTGTGGAGAAAGGGGACTAAAATTGCCATCTCTTCCCCCACACACACTGTGGCCAGTTTGCGCTTTTCCCAGGTGGCTGCCATGGCAAGGGTATTTTGCTTTGTCTTCTCTGTGGCCAGCTTGCCCTTCCTCTTGGGTGAGAGCGCAGAGGCTGCGGAGAAGGATGGGGGTTGCTGGAGACAACAGGCCCTTTACTTTCCATCTCTGACATGAGGTTTTCAGTTTACCCATCCTGCAGACCCTCTGGCAGCAGTTTTTTCAAAGTGTGTGTCACCTGCCAGCCACAAGCCCCTCTGGGGGAAGGGCCGTTCCCACTTTCCTGAAAGAGCAGTCCAGTGCCACATTGGGGAAGAGCCACAAGAGTTGGCATGTCAAAGAGTAGCCTTGCCAATCTCCAGCTGGGGGCGGAGGATCCCCCGATTTTTTTTGGGGGGGGCTCCTGCCCACTGCTGGCCATTGGCCAGTGGGGAAGCCCCACCCCCAACAGCAACCACCTGTAGCCCCCCCTCCCTCTCCTGCTGCATGATTTAAAGGGCCCTCCAGCTGATGGGTGGGAGCACATGGCCCGCCAATCAGCAGGAGGGCCCTCTAAATCCTTAGGAGGGGAAGGAGAGGGGCTGCCACTCAGGCCCCACACCTAAACTCTAAGCTGCAAATTTGCCACTTGGAACTTAGGTGTGGGCGGTCCCCACTCACAAGAAACCATTTAAAAGGAAGCTTACCTTTAAATGTTTTTTTTGTGAGCAGGCGCCACCAGCGCCTTCCAAGGGGCTGCGTCCCCAATGTGATGATGTCACTTAGGCATGGTGTCATTGTGTTGGGGAGTCCCCACACCCTCCTGGAATGCCCTCCCCAAGTCCTTCTGTGGTGAGAGGTAAGGACCTAGCAACCCTATCAAAGAGACACATGTGGTTCCTAAGCCAATGAGTATCATTGGTTGCTTCATTCCCGTTCTGTGTGCTGCCCCTGTCTTTCCTGTCCAGTCTCTCCATATGTTTGGAATTCTTTCCCTGACCTTGTTTTACTACTTCTTTTAGAAACCTTTTTTAGAACCTTCTTTTAGAAGAAGAGAAGAGAAGAGATTGGATTTATACCCCGCCCTTCACTTGGAGTCTCAGAGCGGCTTACAAACTCCTTTCCCTTCCCCTCCCCACAACAGACACCCTGTGAGGTGGGTGGGGCTGAGAGAGCTCTGGCACAAACTGCTCTTTTTCAAGGACAGCTGTGCCAGAGCTTGTGACTGACCCAAGGTCACATCAGCAGGTGCAACTGGAGGAGTGGGGAATCAAACCCGGTTCTCCCAGATTAGAGTCCGCACACTTAACCACTATACCAAACGGGACAAGCAGCCCCACCCCCTTTTTTAGAAAGGTTGTTAAACTGCCTCCCTTGTTTCTTCTGGTCCCCGTCCCCCCATCTCTCATCTCAATACGTACTACATGTTCTCAGCTTCCCCAAATGTTGAGAAGTCCCAGGGACAGTGCTACTAGGTTGGTTTCTTTTGAATAACAGATAAGTCTCTAAGACACTTTGGGGATGTTTGTTTTACAAGTGGAGCACAAGTGGAGGCCAAGAGGCACTCCTACATGGTAGCATAACCTCTATCCTGAAGCAGATCCCCAAAGAGAGAGACAGCCCCCTGGCCTGTGCTCCAAGGTGCTTCCCTTTCCAGGTGACACTCAGCGTGCTCTTTCTGCTTCCCTGTCTCTTCCAAACTTCGGACCACTGTTTCTTTGCGCGTGTGCATGCACAAAAACACACCCACTCTTTTTTAGTCTCTGTTAGGAATCATCTTCTCCGGGCTCTCAGGAGACCATCTCCTGGCAATTAACTCCCATTGTAGAAATACCTACAGCCATTAAGGAGCATTAAGGTCTTTATATGGCTCTCATTGCTTCCGCCCATTCATATTATTCAAAGGTGGGTGGGGGCAGGGCAGGCATTTCTGAACTTAAGTTTTTGGGGTGAGATTGCTACCTGATAGAGTTTTGCTCACTACTGGCTGAGTGCTGGGAGCCGGAGTGTCTAGAACGTGTGCTCTAACTTTGATTGCGATATCCCAGTCTCCAAGGCATATTTATGTAGTTACTTTACTTTTAGTCCACCTTTCTCAGTGAGACTCAAAGCAGATTACACAGCATAGGTCAATGCAATCAACAGGATATCTAATGAGCAATGCAATAGGACTAGGATTAACCATAAATGTTAGGACTAATTATAAATGTTAGATGTGATGTGTTAAAGCAGGGCAGAAAATGGTGCTGCATAAGTATGGAAACAAAACAGCAAGAGGAGAATAATGCAACAGATAACACATTCTATACTGGTATACTACACAGTCCCTTTCCCTTTATAAAGCACCTTCCTGAAATATTGTGTGACAGCATAGCCCTATTACATTTATAAAAATGGGCTAATGAGCAACTGTGTTTTATATAGTTTGCAGAATGACAGAAGTGTGACAGCCTTCTTGACCACCTCAGCCAGGCCGTTCCACAAAGTGAGGATAACGCGGAGGAGGGGAAGATGTTGTAAACCGCTTTGGTTCCCCATTGAGGACCAAAGCAGAGTATAAATATCTGATTAGTACACACGAGGTCTCAGTTTGGCCATATGAATGGTGGCCCCCGCAGCATCTCTTAATCTACAGAACCAAATACAGTTCCTATACATGTATAATGGGCGTACATAAGTTTTCCTGTTCTCCTAGCTGGACAGTATAGTACCCATTTTTTAAAAAAGATGCAGAAACTGTCCTGGGGAAAGCAGGAAACTCCCCCTCCCACAAAGGAAAATAGGTCTGGGAAATACCAACAGCCCGCTCTAGTATTATCCTTACTGTCTTGAGAGATTCACATTTTGTCTGAGCTGTTTGAATGTTTCTTTTGCACAAAAAGACATAGGGGTAGAACATGAGGCTCTACATTGCCCCTTCGCTCAGCTCTCGAATCCCACTTTCCTCCCCTTGAAAACTGATGCTAGCTCAGTCAGATTCCAGAGGGGTAACTGTTTTCCTCTGTTGTGGGGGGGGGGCAAGAGTCTTGTGAGCCAGTTTGGTGTAGTGGTTAAGTGTGCAGACTCTAATCTGGGAGAACCGGGTTTGATTCCCCACTCCTCCACTTGCACCTGCTGATGTGACCTTGGGTCAGTCGCAAGCTCTGGCACAGCTGTCCTTGAAAAAGAGCAATTTGTGTCAGAGTTCTCTCAGCCCCGCCCACCTCACAGGGTGTCTGTTGTGGGGAGGGGAAGGGAAAGGAGTTTGTAAGCCGCTCTGAGACACCTTTGGGTAGTGAAGGGCGGGGTATAAATCCAATCTCTTCTTCTTCTTGTGGCTCCTCAAACTGGCCTTTTAAAAAATTCTTTTGGCTCTGTCAAGTAAATCTTGATCACAGTTTTGGGGGAAAGGAAAGAATGTGTCCCTCTTCAGGCATTTCAGAGCCCTCTAGAAATTTTGGTTATCAAGTTTCTTGCTGTTTTTATCAGGATTAGCTGATCTCTTTTCCAGTAATAATAAGCAACTTATGTAGTTACTTTACTTTTAGTCCACCTAATAAGCAATTTATTCAAAGGAAGTCTATGAATGTGTCCTTTTGTCTTTCACTTCCTGGATTGTTTATTGCCGCGTGCTATAAACCGTGACAATATAACTCTGATACTGGAAGGCTCACTCGCATGTGTACTCTACAGATCCTGGCCTTTGCCCTGCAGGAGGAGAACCATTCCCTATTAGGAGTGTGCCCTGCCCCAGATGGCCCAAGCTAGCCTGACCTCACCAGATCTTGGAAGCTAAGCAGGGACGGCCCTGGCTCGTATTTGGATGGGAGACGTCCAAGGAACATTAGTGTTATGAACCAGGGGCAGGCAATGGCAAACCAACTCTGAATGTCTCTTGCCTTGAAAATCCTATGGGGTCGCCATAAGTCATCTGTGACTTGATGGCAAAAAACCAACAACAATTAGGAATGGGGTGGAATAGGGTTGCCAGGTCCTACCGGGCTGCCGGTGGGGAAATCCAGGTTCCGCTCTGTGATCTTCTAGCATGCGTGCACCATGATCATGCCACCCAGAAGAGACGTCATCATGTTGGGGATATGGGGGGGGTGACTCTCTAGTTTTTGGGCAAAACTTATGCGTTTTTTTCCTTCGAAACCATAGAGTTTGCCCAAAAAATAGAGCATCACACACACCCCAACATTCCCAATGCAATGACATCACTTCCAGGTGACGTCATCCTTTCTGGGACGTTGCCCATCAACATCTCTGTTTGGGGGTGTGGCCAGCCCAAAAAGTGGGGGAACCCTTGCTGGGGGCTGAGAACCCTTGAGGCGAATGGGGAATATTCCATGGCCTAATTCTCAAAAAGAATGGGTCTGAAGCCAAATTAACTGGTATCTCCAGAGAATTTTCCGCAAGTACTGTTTGATCTCTGCACTACTGAAGGAGCTGGGGTGGAGCAGCTGCATTTGAATCTTTGCCATGCTGAGAGTCAAAGAACAGATGAACACACCACAACCTGGGTATGCAAGCTGAACATTGGCTTTACAGTCACTACTAAAGCTGTGACGATATTTGTGTATGGGCATCGTCCCAAAAAAATAAGAAGAATGCAGTCTGTTCACATACAGTTGCATTGTCTTATCTCTTCCTGCTTTTACATATACAAATATAGATTCAGGTGGGTAGCCACCTTGGTCTGAAGCTGTATAACAAAGTTTGAGTCCAGCGGCATCTTTAAGACCAACAAAGTTTAATTCTGGGTATAAGCGCTCATGTGCATGCACACTTCTTCATGCACACAAAGTGTATACCAGAATTAAACTTCGGTGGTCGTAAAGGTGCCATTGGACTCAAGCTTTGTTCTATAAACAAATATAATAATTTTTACATGTTTGTATAACCTGCCAGAGAGGTTTAACAATCATTCATCAGCTACTGGTGTACTCTTCAGTTTATTTTGCTAGAAGTATTTTTATCATCATGAATTAGGGTTGCCAACCTCCAGGTGGGGTCTGGTTTGGTGTAGTGCCAGTTTGGTGTAGTGGTTAGGAGCGCAAACTCTAATCTTTGAGAACTGGGTTTGATTCCTCACTCCTCCTCCACATGCGGCTGCTGGTGTGACCTTGGGTCAGTTACAAGTCCTTTCAGAGCTATCATTTCAGGAGACGTTCTCGAAAGAGCTCTCTCAGCCCCTCCTACCTCACAGGGTGTCTGTTGTGGGGAAGGGAAAGGAGATTGTAAGCCGCTCTGAGACTCCTTCTGGGTAGTGAAGGGCAGGGTATAAATCCAATCTCCTCCTCCTCCTCCACCCTACCCCCCTTAGAATTACTACTGATCTCCAGATGACAGAGATCAGTTCCCCTGGAGAAAACGGCAGTTTCAGAGGATGGACTCTGGTATACCACAGAATCTAGGAGACACTGAAGTCTTTCCCCAGGTACTGCCCCCAAATCTCCAGGAATTTCCCAGTCTGGAGATGGCAACCTTAAAAGATGATATACCAAAATCTGCTATCTTTGGGGACATATCAAGAATAATTTTTAATCTAAATTTTATTTATTTATAATTTAAATGTACAGACCACCCTACCCCTGAATACACACGGCTCAGGGTGGTAAACAACATAACAACCAAAACATTCATACGTGTTTTTATCATACTTGTTTGCTCAGTACTTAGTGATCACTTCCTGTGAGTTCTGTTTTCGGTGGTCTCTTCTGCATAGCCAGTCTTCCCGTTCACACCAAAGCTCAGAGCTGCCAAGAGCAGAGAATCGACAGTCTCTCTCTCTCTGTGGTAACTTGAACCCACTTCCTGCCCTGCTTTGCAGCTGGCTGTGAGCTGTGCAGTCACTGCTGAGAGTGCTAAATAAGGACCCCTGCTCAGATACTGAGAAAATATTTGGGCGCGGGGGGGGGAGAGAGAGAAGATAGTATGGTGATAGTTTTCTCTCCTTACTGCCTTGCAGAGCAGAATGGGGCTTTTCTCGTTGTTGGTCTTAAGGTGCCACTGGACAGCAAACTTTGTTCAGAACGACTTGTTCTTCCTCAAATATTTCTTTGCAGTGGTAGGATGGGGGGAGAAATGTTTTGCCTCCTTACATATGTGATCTAAGTTAGCTGTTGTATGAAAGTAATAGGGAGTTATTTTAAACATATGTGTTTCCTAAATTTAAGGTCAAGCAGAAGAATACTAAATAATTTGAATAACCTTCCATAGAACCAATTTAGAGTCCAGTGGCACCTTTTAAGACCAACAAAGGTTTATTCAAGGTATGAGCTTTTTCATTTTGCACATGAAAGTTCATACTTTGAATAAACCTTTGTTGGTCTTAAAGGTGCCACTGGACTCTAAATTTGTTCAACTGCTTCAGACCAACATGGCTGACCACCTGGATCTATCTTCCATAAAACCAGAACCTTTGCATCCATGTTCTCTTCTCTTTGTCCCATCCTAACCCCAATGGATGCACACCTTCCCACACTGAGTGTTCCTGTGGCAAAAAATGCATGCCTAATCCAAGTTACATCACTGTTGACCATTGCGGCTTCCAACAATGGCGGTTTGATTTAAAAAACTTGACGTTAGAGGTGTTCCCATTTGCATTCTAATCAACGGTTGCTTTATTTCTTGTACAACCTTTGGTTCAAGATATTGCTCTATGGATTTTGCTCTATGGATTTGTTTTTTGATATTCCTATATGTGTTTAAGTGGGATGCATATGATTGTAGGAGGCACACTTCTATCCTCTCCTTCAGAAATTGCATTATGTGGTTACTTTCCCCTTGTTTTAGAAGCCTTAGGATCCCCAAGGAAGAAAGGTTCTGCATTGGGGGGTGGCTTTAAATGACTGCCAAAACATTCTAAACATGATCATTCACCATCAATTGGTATTAAGCAGAGTCTCAAAAGTTTTGATTTTCCTAATTTAAGAGCCAGTCAGATTGGAGTGTGGGGGTGAGACCAGCAGATCTGACAATCCTGTTCCAGTCGTGCCCCCTGGTCTATTTGTGCCCCCTTTCCATCTTCAGGCAGTGTTTAATTGACAGGTGCCAAGGCTCAATATTTATATTATTATTTTATGTTGCTTTGGTTTATACTTTATTTTAATTAGCCACTTTATAGACTTAGAATGACGGTGTCAGGGTGAAACATACCCATATGTACCTGAAAGGAAGGTGACCCTTTGTCTTAGATGACTCTTTTTAAAAGGGTACGCCCAAAAGGTTTTCTGTCACTTTACATAACTGTAGATTGCGTGCAAATATAATAATTATGATAAATATAATATGATAAAATATAATAAAAAGAATAGTATACCAAAAAGAAGAAATTCAAACGGAGTATGATCTACACATAGCAACACATACTGGTGGGAAAGAGGGTGGACTCTGTTGCATCACATCCTCATTGAGCTCCTCCCCTTCCTAATCTCCACTCTCCCTTGAAACTGCCTCCAAATCTCCAGGAATTTCTCGAGCTTGAGTTGGTAACCTTGTTAAGAACCTCAGTACTCATAGGGTTTCTATGGATTTTGTGAATATAGGCATATTATGAGAGGAAGGGCAGGAAAGGATGAGTCAGTGCTTGGGTCTGATGACCCTTTCTTACATGCCCGGGGTAATACAGATTGCCACTTGGGAGTCAGGAAGAAATTTTCCTCCAGGCCATATTGGCCAGGGATCCTGGAGGTTTTTTTGCTTTCCTCTGGGCAAAGAGCAGGGGTCATTGGGTGAGTGGGGGGGTTAGTTTTGAATTTCTTGCATTCGGCAGGGGGTAGGACTAGATGATCCTTGAGGTCCCTTCCAGCCCTATGTTTCTATGTTCTGTGGATGTTTTACCTTCCTGCTTCAGAACGGGAAGTACTCTTGTTCAAGGAAATGTGGTCTCCCATTTCCAATGAGCTGGGTCTCTGTGAGCCACAGGGTAGAGCTAATATTTTCTACATACCTACCCCCAACCTCAGTCAATCCCCTAACTGGCTCTCTAATAAGAGGATAGTTCTGAGTGGAAAGAGAGGGAATCGTACAAATGGGATTGCATTTATACAATATCCGTGTCTGTGCTGGGGGATGTACTTCTTAACCCTGATCTGAAAACAGTGGGCCTTTTTTTCTGAATGCAAGCATGACTCTGGTTGGACTGTGTTGAATTTCCACGTGGCCAGTTTTCATTTAAAGACACCTTAGCCTGTTCCCGAGCACCAAATGTGTGCCATGTGTAAACAGCAGGTAGACGTGGCTTCTGGTAACCACATGAAGCTGCTTTATGCTGAGTCAGACCACTGGTCTATCATGGTCAATATTGTCTACTCTGACTGGCAGAGGCTACCTGATCCTACTACCTGAAACTTTGTTTTAATTAGCAGTTTATTAAAAGTTAACAAATAGCAATACATATAAAGTACAGTAAAATTCAGTAATACAAATAACAATGTGTAAATCAGAATACAGACTTAATACAAGAATAGTTCACTGGGTAAACAAATAAGAGCCAGTATAACCGAACTGTTAGTAAAGAATAACTGAGTGTTCAATAAGTAAACCAATAAAGTTCATCATATTCCAAGATCAACCACTAACTGAGGAATTTCCTCTTGAGACAGCAAATATTCACGTATAGGAAACCATATAGAGGAAATGTTTAGAAGGTCTAATCATAGTATTCAGATTGTTTGTGAGCCTCGCCATGGTGTATAATTTCCATAGTTTTTGATTCCATTGTAAGATTGTAGGAGGTTGTGATGATTTCCAGGTTAATGCAATAGTATTTCTTGCTCCCTGATCCTTTTAACTGGAGACACCAGAGGCTGAACCTGGAATCTCCTGCATGCAGAGCAGATGCTCTACCACTGACCTGCAGCCCCTCCTGGACTGTATAGTCTTTTTAAATAGGATATTGGTCATATGAACTTCTGCATGAGTCTGTGCTTTTCAACGATTCTTCCTTCCAGTTGGCAGACCCTGAAAACTATGTCCCAGCACATTTTTTGTAACTTTGACATATTCCATTCCAGACTACTTGAAAGACCAGTTGGACGAGTACGTCAGGCAGCTGCAGATAGTGAGGGTCGTCCGACAGCAGGAGAGGAAGGGTTTAATCACCGCCCGGTTGCTTGGCGCAAGCGTTGCCACGGGAGATGTGCTCACCTTCCTTGATGCTCACTGTAAGTACGGTAATAGCTGATTACTTTGCCTTGCAGCCTGTTTTCATTTTTTCCCTGTGGCAAACAGACTGGTTTGCGAAACCTCACTTCTCTGCTGTGCTTGGGGCCAATTGCTACATGCATGATCTCCTCTTAATGATTCCACGTGATGGCTTGCGTGTATACATGGGTAACAGATGATTATTTTCTCAGACGCAGTCCTTTTTCTGTAGAGTCTATTCAAACGTTCAGCTGCCAGTGATCAAGTCTTGAGGAATCAAGTGATCCGTGTTTGAACTGACACCTCATGGCTGGCAGCTATTCCATCCCCCCATTCCTACACCAGGCACTCTCTCCCCCCACAAGTGTGCTTCCTTGCCCTGCCCTGTTATCACCCTGTGTCTTAAGCAGGCTTTTGCGAATTATGCAAACAAAAATGTCCTACTCTAAAGCTGCAGAGTGACTTAATGTTGCAGCTGTTCTCTGAACTATGATAGGTCTTGTGCATACCTAGGCTTGCCAAGTCCCCCCGGGGGGCAGGGAAACCCCCACCCCAGAGGCCCGTTCCCCGCCGGCAGCGGATTGGGTCCCGGGGGGAACCCCACGCCGGCGTGCGCATCACCAGGAAGTGACGTTATGACGCCGGGCACGCTGGGGGCAGGGCCAGGGTCATCCGAGGGAAAACTCTATGGTTTTCCCTCGGATGGTCGTGGCCCCTCCCCAGCATGCCCGGCGTCATAACGTCACTTCCTGGTGATGTGCGTGCGGCGCGTGTGTGCTTTGCGCGCGTGCTCCAGCCGCAGACCTGGAGTCCCCCAGTGAGAAGATTTTTCCACTTGGCAACCCTATGGATACCTTTATTAATTGTATTATTACTATTATTTATGCACCGTTCTGGCAACACTGAACGTGCCTATTTATGTAATTTTTAAAATATTTGTATTCCATCTTTCCAGGTAGCTTACAAATCCAAAGCTAAAACGTACAAAGTGCAATAAAATGCCAATAATCCCCCTTCCTTGCATTCCAACGATAGCAGAGTTGTGGTTAAAGTAGACTGATTTCTTACAAACTGAAACCTTTTTCTGGAAGTAGGGTTGCCAACTTCCTAGGTGGGGCCTGGAGTTCTCCTAGATTTACACGTGATCTCCGGACAATGGAGACCAGTTCCCCTGGAGAAAATGGCAGCTTCTGGAGAAAATGGCAGCTTCAAAGGGCAAACTCTGTGGTTTACCATTCTAGATCAAATCCTTCCCCAAACTCCCCTCTCCACAAGCACGGCCTGCAAATTTCCAGGAATTTCCCAGGCCAGAGTTGTCAACTCTATTTGGGTGCCCCTCAGGCATGACCCTCTGTGGATTTCCTTAATCTAGAAGAGACGGGGTTTGGAAAGCGAAAATTCTGTCACAGATCATCTTACTTTCTTTTTCTGTGGAGTACCAATCATGAATAGCATTGCTGTTGGGGTTGTGGGCCCTTTGAAGGTTTTGGGGGCCCTGGCAGACACCTGACCTTACCACCCACTGGAGCCAGTCCTGGAAAGCTGATGATTATCCTGCCCACAGTGCCCGGTGGCTGGTAGAATGGGCCCTTGATGTTCAGACAGCCTGAGGTAAAATTTAATTGAGGAAACTGTAATTTCATAAATGACAAAACTGCGACAGAACTAACTGGGCACTTACTAGGGAACAAGCCATGGTTTCTCCAGTTAAAAGGACTTGGGTAGTGAGACTTAGACACTGAGACACCACGCCCTGAGACCATGAAGAGCCCCAGCCATAAGAGACAATACTCGGCTAGACCAACCACTGATCTAATTCCATATAAAGTGCCTTCATAGGTTCATGTGGGTGTAGCACTGATTTTTTTAAGGTTATGGAAGTTTCCAGGCTGCACCAAAATTTATTACAGGAATGCAGGAAGGTTTCTGCACTTACAACACAGTGATCGCATTGTGTCATTTACACAGAACTCTTCTGTTTGTGTATGGGGAGGCTGCGGAGATACAAAATAAGGCCAAGGCCAATGGTGCAAGTAAAGTAAAAATATTATTTTACTACGCAGCTAAAAATTCCCTACACGTTTTGCCAACTGGTTTCTTTAGGGGAATCTGTTAGTCTTCTGATGTTCCTTCAACAAGAGTTCGAGTTCAGCTACAGCCCTTCAATGTAGTTTAGTTTGTTTTGAAGCCTACAGTGGCTATTCCTGGATCCTTTTAGCTTCCAGATCAAAAATCAGAAAACTATGGAGAGAAGATGCTCCAGTGTTGCGCAACTCTTCCAGAGTAGAATCTGGCAGAACTGGCCACCAATATAATAGTAGATTAGACCAGTATATGCTGAACAAAATGTATATTGTGAATATGCATCCACGAAACTGAGTTTTATGTACATCTGTATGGTAACATGATTGCAATTCACCCCCTACAAAAAATAGTTCTGTGTGCCAGCCACTGATTGGAGGGAAAGCATTTGCATGAAATAGCTGATTTTTCTGAATTGCAACATTTTGGAATTTTTGCTTTTAAAAAGTGTGATTGCAACCTTTTTTGTTTTGTTTTGTTAGGTGAATGTTTCCATGGTTGGTTAGAGCCTCTCTTGTCCCGCATTGCAGAGGAACCCACAGCTGTGGTCAGCCCAGACATTACCACCATTGACCTGAATACCTTTGAGTTTTCCAAGCCAATTCAATATGGGAAGCAACACAGTCGAGGTAACTTTGACTGGAGTCTGACTTTTGGATGGGAGTCCATCCCTCAGCATGAGAAGCAGAGAAGGAAGGATGAGACCGACCCAATCAAGTAAGTCCATGCTGAAAGTACCTTCAATAATTAGTGTTTCTCTTTGGAGGCCCTCCTCTACCTGGCCCCCAAACCTCCCACCCCTGGGCACCTGGGGGGCCCTCCCTCGCCTGCCCTACAACCTCCGAGGTCCCAGGTATTTGTACTAGATGAATGAGAGCCCCCAAGGCCCCAGAAGTGGTGGGTTGTTGGCCAAATCGAGGAGGGCCCCAGGACCCCAGAGTAGTGGTATGTGGGCCAGGTGGAGAAAAGGGGAAATAGATTGTAGTGTGCTGAAATGTTGATACAGACTCGAATCAGTACTGTCCCTTTCTCTTCCTGAACACTTTTAATCTTCATGGCTATTAAAAAATTTAAGCTGATGAGACCATGGGGGTCTAACTGGATGACACACCAGGAGTTCATGTATGCAGTTTCCAGAATTTATTTTTAAATCCTAGGTGTGCAGGGGCCTGATATGGATTGGAATTGCTAATAGAAGCATCAGATTAAGCCTTCTCCCAGCACTATAAGCTTTCCCATTGGGGCAAATGGTTCCCTGGGGTCATTTTAGATTGGAGAGACAGCACATGGGAAGAACCAACACTGCCTCACCCTTGCCCCATTGTTCCAATCCAAATCCAGGCCACACATGCCTCATGAGTTGTTTTTTAAAAAAACAAAACCCTGTGCGCTCCATATGTGTAACTTCCAGAGTGTCATCCAAGTAGATCTTTAGTATGCTACAGCCCTGACCTGGATAGCCCAGGCAAGCCTGATCTCATCAGATCTCAGAAGCTAAGCAGGGCCAACCCTGGCAAGTACTTGGAAGGGCAACCTCCAAGGAATACCAGAGCTCGGGGCGCAGAGACAGGCAATATCAAGCCACCTCTCTGAAACGTCTTAGCCCCACTAGGGGTCACCAGAAGTCACCATGACCTCCAGGCTCGCAAGGACACCCACGCACACACAATACCCCACAAAAAAGATATTTAGTGTGCTTTGGGGTTTGTGGTTGTTGCTGGTTTTTATTGCTAGTTCGGTTTTTGATGTTAATTTTAGTGTTTTAAATGTGTTTCCTGTTTTGAGCTTTCTAATGTCAGCTTCCTTGGGTGCTTTTAAGAAGGAAAGTGGGTATACATTTTCTAAATGAAGGTGGTTTTTAGAGTTTTGGCTAGCCCTTTTAGTGGAGTAAATACTTTGATGTGTGTAAGAAGTTTCTTGTATTTATTTCTTGTATTTATTTTTTCACTGTGAAATACCTTGGGTCCTTTTCATAAGAAGAAAGCCAGGTAGAGGTGTTTTAAAATTAAACAACACTTATGTATTTGAGATATTTATATTTCCCACTCTCAGCCAATTATGACTGTCAAAGCACCTTGCATTAAAATCAAACTCCACGGGGGGGAAACCCACTAAACAATTGAAAACAAGCTAAAGTACGAACAAAGGGTGGAGAAACTGCCGTGCACAGTATTGGATTGCTTGCTCACTGCATGTGCAGAAGCATACTGTTTTGTGCATGCACACAATTCAATTCCCACTTTCCTCCCAGGAGGCTGAGGATGGTTGATGTATATGGGGGTTATCCTATTTTAGTTTCACATCTCTATCTCACAGGCTGATCCCACTGAACATTTCTATGGATGGAAGGGCACGCGGTTTTGCCAATTTCAGCCTCCCACAGCATACTTTTGATTCACCTCCATGCAGGGGTCGTTTCGTAGAAAAAAAGCTAGGGGAACTCATTAGCATAACTCATTAGCATATGCCACACCCCCTGACATCAGGGGCCCGGCGGTGGACCTGCAAGGCCAGCGGGAGTGCGAGGAAGCCCCGCCAAGGCCCTCCTTGGCCCCAGGAAGGCAGGGGTGGGGAGAGGCGGGGAGGAAGCAACTTACCCTCCCTCTTCTCCTGCCTCCTCCTGGCTGAATGAGGGCTGGAAGCAGGATGGCTGGAAGCAGGGGGCGGGGCTTCGTCGTGTGCCCCGCCCCTCACCCGGGGGGACTGCGATCCCCCGCGATCCTTCCCAAATCGACCTCTGCCTCCATGCCGTTCAAGGCGGGGTCCGTGTCCCCCCAGGAGCAGCATTTTGGTGCATTTGAAGCTGCAACAGGATGGGGAAGACAAGGATGATCTCAATGGGAAGATACCCTCCTGAAAGAAATACCATCCCTCAGCAGATATGTTCCATAGGAAGCAAACCTGTTACTACCCCACAGTGAACATTGTGGCTGAACAAAGATTTGAACCCTGGTCTGCCTGGTCTAAGTCTCTGTCCATTACCCCGTACTAATTGTATTACCCAAGGTATCGATTTTGTACTAATTATTCACCTAAGTTGGATCATCTTTGTGAGAGAGCTTAAGGTGGCCTCTGTGTGCTTGGAGGATTGTGTGCATTGGCCCTGTGAGTGTATTATTGTGGATTATGCTTTTATCACATTACTACACAAGGCAGGCTGGAATGTAAAAATTGCAGAGCTAAGTAAAGGCTCCCCTGACCTGGATAGCCCACGCTAACCTGATCTCATCAGATCTCGGGAGCTAAGCAGGGTCGGCCCTGGCTTGCAGTTGGATGGGGAGACCTCCAAGGAATGCCAGAGTCGTGACATGGAGGCGGGCCATGGCAAAGCACCTCTGAATGTCTCTTGCCTTGAAAACCCCATGGGGGGTCACCATAAGTCAGCTGTGACTTGACAGCCAAAAAAGAGAGAAAAGGTTAGAATAATTCAGTTTTTACTGTCTCTGAAAGAAGTAATTTGCATTGCATGTGATTATAGGGAGAATCTACCCCAACTGCCCTGTGGGCTAAGATGTATGTGCACAAATGGTTGTATTTCATGGAAACTGAAGCACTTGAAAGAAAGACTAGTTTTTTGCACACGTCCTGTCTTAAATTTTCATACAGGTTACCGTTGTGTAAGAAACCCTTGAAACGTCCGTAGATGACCTTTTTAGTGGATCCATCTTGCATTCAGTTTCTTCTTGCTTTGACACAAATGCTGTATTGATCAGGGACCTCTTGGTGAAAAGGGAATGAACACAAACTGGCATTATCCTTGTGATAGCACTTAGCTTCTGAAGCAAAACGGGCATTATGTAAAATGGGTCATCACAAAGAAAACAGCAATTAGTATGAAGCAAGTGCCATTCACCCCCTTTTCACCGGTGGATAGGAGGCGTACCCAGCAAAATCAATCTCAGGTTTAGTACATGAAGCCCAATAATCCTCTGAATCTATCTTGTTCATTGGTTGCACTGCCCAGTGAGATCTGTGATCTTTCCCATGGAAGCATTTGGAAATGAAAGCCCTCAAAATAGCTCGATCATGCCATTTTACAGCTTAGATGGTCACTGGGGGGGCAGGTTGGGATGTGGGATGGTGAAGGGATGTAACCTCCTTCGGTCTTGACAGAAGGGGGGTCATTATGAATGTCATGACTACAAATGAAAGGACCTGTTAATTCGCCTCCGGCTCCAGACGGGTCATGCTGTTTTGTGAAGCTTCTCATTAAGAGATCTATTATTTCCTTTCATCTTTTGCACAGTTATTGCAAATTCAATCTTCTCAATGCATTCAAAATACCTGGTTTGTATTTTCTAAAAAAAATCTGGTCATGTTGAGTTTTAAAAGCAAAACACTCCAGACTTTTTCCTGTGTCGTAAAAAAAACGCCTGAGGGAGAGAGTGAGAACAGCTGACATTCTTTATGGAGTATAAAATGTTGTTTGGTGTGTATAGATGGGAGTGGTTAGTTGGTCGTTGCAATGTGTGCCTGTGGTCATCCATAGATGTAGAGTTTTCTCTTTCCTATTCCATCTGAGGGCTTTTCTACACAGGACATATATTGTGAGTCAGGTCGGAAACAGCCTGACCTGTCCCGCAGTCACGCTTTCCATCAGGGACTCATCTCGGAAAGCCATCCCATCACTAGAGGCATATTCGGAGTGCCCAAACAAGGGGAGGAGGGGTTTCTACCTTCCATCCCACACTGTTTTCCAGAGTAGAAATGGCCACAGGAGGGGCTGTTTTCCTATATCTCAAGCTCCATTATCCTCAGTCACGTGATACGAGGACATACGGTGCCTGAGATGGGGCAAACAGCATCCCCCACAGCCATTTCGGCTCTGGAAAATGACAGCAGAGGGAAAGGAGTACAGTGCTATTGAGCAATGGAGTGTTTTCTAAGGTGAACCCCTGATGGTACATGTGATTGTGTGTCAAGTCTGGGAACCCCCAACCCAACTCATGTCTCATGTAGACGAAACTTCACAGTTATCTCTAGTTAAGTGTTTCAGTAGTGCTTCAGAGCTGGAAAAAACTATCTCCAAAAGTATTTATGTCTTCAGATATGACTTCATGCACCAATGTCCATGACCATGACAAATATTTTTTCCTTCCCCTCAGTGCCTGGAATACATATATTCTAATGTCTGGAGCCATTTTGAAACTGTGGTTAAGTTTTCTAAGTGACCACTTATCCACATATGTGTTCATATAGCTCTTTTAAAAGACTTTTTTAAAAAATGTCACAATTACTTCTTGCTCCCAGCATTTGCCTAACATTAAAGAATATGTTCTGCTTTCCTTAACAATCCTGCACTTGTAAAAGGCTCTTTACAAATCTGGTATTGATGTCAAGTAGACCTCATTAAGTTATAGTAAGAAAAGAGATGTATTCACAAGGACTTCAATTTCAGGTAAAAGTACAAAATTGTATTAAGGATTATTGTTACAATACAGGAATAGAACTATGCAAGGACTACATTGTAGTTACTTATATTCCGTCTTTTCGTTCTCAAGAACTTGTTGCTCATGAAAATAGATACATAGACATATCAGAAGAAATCAAAGAAACCAGCTAATGCCTAACAGTGTATCTACTTATTCAAAATGTAGCAGCTAAAGCTACTAGAACAGGGGTGGCGAACACGCGGCTCTCGAGCCGCATGCGGCTCCCGGCCAAAATTAATGCGGCTCTTTGCCTCTTATCATCATTTTGTATATTGTGGCTCTGTCGCGTTCCTCCTTGGTCTTGGGGGTGGCGCCCCCAGTGGCCGTTGTGGCACGACGTGAGTGGGCCCCGTGAGGAGCGGTGTGGCTCTGGAGGCGAGGGTTTGGAAAAGACGGGGTAGAAGAGGACCTCAGAATGGCAGGGGGCGGGGTTGACGTCACCCCGAGCGCCCCTCTGCCGACACTCCCGCACGACCTCTGGCACGCTCCGTCTCTCTTTCCCTTCTCTCGCTCTCTGCCAGTCGCTCCGTGTCGCTCCTCCCCGGTCCCTTCTTACGCCCGCCTTTTATTTCCTCCCCCCTCCCACTCCCGGGCCACACCACTCTTCCACTCCCAGCCCCGCCCCCCTTTAACAGAGGAGACGCGCGCCGCCGGGTAGACGCCCACCGGAAACGCGCTCCCTGTCATCTGGTCACCGTTGAGGCTGCGCCGCCGGCCCTGCTCCCCTGTCGCAGCTTCTGTCACGCGTCTCGGGCCGGGGCTCTCGCCAGCGCGTCCTGCGGTCGTCTCGTGCAGCCGGGCGTCTTCTGGGGAGGTTCGGCGTTGGGGCGCTGCCTCCCTCTCCCGGTCTTCGGCGCTGGTGTCGGCCGGTAGGTCGGGGTGTGGGGAGTTCCACTGCGTGGTGTGGCTCTCTGACTCTCACAGTTTAAAATTTTGGCTCTTTTTGTCGAACTTGTTCGCCACCCCTGTACTAGAAGAAGAAAAGTTGGGTTTTATGTCTTGCATTTCTCTACTCTGAGGAGTCTCAGAACGACTTTCAATCAGCTTTCCTTCCTCTCCCCACAATGGGCACGTGGTGATGCAGGTAGGGTTGAGAGAGTTCTGAGAGCCCAAGGTGACCCACCTGGCTTCATGTGGAGGAGGAGTGGGAAATCAAACCCAGTTCTCCTGATCAGAGTCCTCCGCTCTTAACCACTACACCACCACTCTGGCTTTCTACAGGGGTGTTGAACTCATTTGTTATGAGGGCCGGATCTGACATAAATGGGACTTTGTTGGGCCGGGCCATGTGTGTCATAAAATGTAATGCCAGGTAGCAGAGATACAAAATGTATAAAGAACACAGACAAACACAATTAAAGATATTATTTTCTTACTGAAAATACAAACATGCTTAAAACAGTAACACTCTTGCAATATTTTGTTTATTTAACAGTCTTTGGTAACTGACACCTTCCAAACTTTCCCCCGCCTTTTATTTATTTATTTATTTATTTATTTATTTATTTATTGTATTTATAATTTATAAACCACCCTCCTAAAATGGAAAGGTGGGGGAATAGTGGGATTTGGCACTGCAATTTCCCCCCCCGGTCTACTCAGAGTGGCAGTGGCTCTCCAGGGTCCGAGGGGTTTTTTTACAGGGTGGTTTGAGATAATAATTTTGGGGGATGTACTAGGATTGCCTATTGGAAACAAAGCAAATAATGGGAGCCAAGAATGCCAATTGACTTGCATGGGCTCCACTGAAATACATTGCAGCACAAAAAAAGTTGCAGACAAAATGCGGGATGGATTTTTCATTAAGGTCTCTGGGCTCACACAGACTACTCTGGGACTGGAATGACAGCCCCAGAGTGGAATGATGGTCCCTGGGAGTAGGAGAAGCATTCTGGAACTGGAATGACAGCCCCCAGAGTGGAATGACAATCCCTAGCAATAGAATCTGTACTCTGGGGCTGGAATGACAGCCCCTGGGAGTAGCAGAAGCATTCTGGGAATGAAATGAGGGCCCCCAGAGTGGAATTACAATTCCAGAGTGGAATTCCATTCTCAAAACGTGTCTGCTACTCCTAGGGTGAGGACAGGCAGGGAAGGGAGCGGAGAGGGGGAGAAGAGGGCCAAGGGCTGGATTAAAGCCCTGGGTGAGCCCGTTCAGGCCCGTGGGCTGTAGGTTTGACACCCCTGCTCTACTAGGAGGAATGAACTGACCGGATGATGTTTTGGTAGATCTCCATTGGCTACTGATTTGTCCAGGCATAATTCCAAGTGCTGGCTATCAGGACACTTTCTCCCATGTGAACATGGCCCCACCAGTTAAGATCACCCTCAGAGATCCTGAATTATGTGCCCACCCCAGCTGATGGAAGAAAAATGTGTTTGTACCTGAGACAGAGCCTCCGCTTTAATGGTGCTGAGGCTCATGTAGTGCCAATGTTGAAACCTTTTAGGTACCAAATAATTTTTTTGTGTTTCTGAGCTTTTAGGAAAATTTTCTTCTCTTAACCTGCCCCCTTCCCCGCAAGAAAAAGGGTTTTCATAGAATCATAGAGTTGAAAGGGACCTCCAGGGTCATCTAGTCCAACCCCCTGCACAATGCAGGCAATTCACAAGTGTTTTATGACACTGTTGCTTTTAGGAGATTTTATTCTATGTTTATATTCTATAAGACCTGTTGATATTGTAAAGCTCTTTAATAGTTTTATCTGCCAAATTTTACTTGTTGCTGGCTTATGCTTGTATTGCATGTGTGTGTTTGTGTGTGTATTTTTACTCGTTCGGTGCATTTTGTAAGCTGCTTTGAAGATATTTGTAAGAAGGGAAGCGGTATACACAGGGCCAGTGTCAGTATATCCTCGGGGAGGGGGCAGTTGCCAGAGCCTAGAGTTTACGGCAGGGCCTACTGCTCCCCCACCGCCCACTCACTTGCTAGCATTGCACCACCCATGCTGCATGCACTGCCCGGCGCCACTGGGGACATGACTGCAGCTTCTGTGAGCATGGGCAGTGGGGGCAATTTTTGAGCAGAGATGGGAAGGACACCTAAGCCGGTAGGAGGTCTACAAGTAGGTGGGAGGGAAGGAGGCCAAGAGTGCCTGGTGGAGGACAGAAAAGGAGGGCCCTGGGAAGAGTCTGCCCAGGATCCCAAAAACCTGGAATCAGCCTTGGGTATTATTATTTTAAACGACTGTAAAACAAGTTTAAAAACATAGACCTAAAATTAAAAGATAGACAGTGAAGAGCTTATCACATGAATAAATGTTGTAATAATCAGAACCTACCTTGGTGTTTAGTCATGCCGGCCACATGACCACGGAAATGTCTTCGGACAGCGCTGGCTCTTCGGCTTTGAAACGGAGATGAGCACCGCAACCCTAGAGTCGGATTCGACTGGCTTTCGAGCAAGGGAACCTTTGTTGTTGTTCAGTCGCACAGTCGAGTCTGACTCTTCGCGACCCCATGGACCAGCTCCCGCCAGGCCCTCCTGTGTTCCGCCGCCTTCTGAAGTTTGCTCAATTTCATGTTCGTTGCATCTATGACACTGTCTAACCATCTCATCCTTTGCCATTCCCGTCTTCTTTGACCTTCTCAAGAAGGCCAGCAGAGACTGTGCCAACATTCCTTTTGGGTGAATGTAATCCGGATTTTATGTTCCTGATATTCAAACCACTCTGACCCCCATCCAGTGCCGTCTCAAGTGCATTAATGTCAGTGACACTAATTGCACAGGCTTTCTGCTGGAGCTACAACATTTAGCCAATTAATCTGTTAGATTAATTGCTTAGATACCCTGTTGACTGAAGTGTCCCTGGCTAATCAGGATGGCAGGGTTAACTTTGCACACATGACTTCTGCTGAGTCAGACTGTTAGTCAGCACTGTCAATTCCTACTGGCAGCAGTTCTCCGGAGTTTCAGGACAAGGCCTTTCACATCACCTGCTACCTGATCCTTTTAAGTGGAGATGCCAGAGACTGAACCTGGGACCCTCTGTGTGCAAAGCAGATGCTCTGACTTTGAGCCACGGCCCCTCCCCAAGTATAATATGTCGAGTATAAGAACTGGGAAAAACTGCAGGTAGCAGGTGCTACCGCAGAACAGCTGTACCCTCTGAACTCACACACAGTAGGGAATGGCCTCTTACAAAATGGGGCGGTATAGTGCATGGGTAGCAGTATACTCTATAGTTGCTTTAAGGGAGAGCTCCCTAGTCTTTCATAACCCATGCAAATAAATATGTTGGGCTCTCCTCCACTGCCTTCTATGACTGGAGTCTCCCCCATCCCCCAATCATGATTTCCTCCCCCCACACACACACAGCCATTGGCATTTCAGAGAACAGTAGGAAGACAGGACATCTTACATTACCAGTGGCTGCAACAGAGAGTAGGTATATGTGCCTGCCACCAGGAAAAAAAATCCTTGTTGCAGAATGACAGGTTGTAATGCCTTCTTCTCAAAAACATAAAGTATGCCCTCCATTTCTGGATAAAATTTGTGTGTGAATAGAAATGTTTCAGTTAATTAGTAGATTACCCATCCAGATAAGATTCTTCAATCAGGTGACTGCATGCCTTTTATAAAGTTGATTACACTGGGATACTAAACAGGGGTATAGTCAAAGGCATGGACTTTATTATTCCATTTCATTAACTGTAGAGCTGTCCTCCAGTGTAAGGGACCATCTCAAACAGAATGAGCCCCTTCTGCCAAAGGAAGCCTCCTTGTGCCGGCAGAGCTGTCGTTCGCAGAACGGAATCGTAAGCTCTCGTCCATACTTATTTCTGATGAGTAAAAACAACAACAGGTGTTTTTCCCCCCTGTACAAGAGCAGGATAATGAGGGCCCTGACATGAAAGAAATGGGGTCTGTTCCTTTCTCTTTCAAACCCTGCCAGCCTCTTGTCTGCTTTGGCAATGGGCAGCTGTGGAGTCATTAAGGTAACCAGTAGCCCGACCTCTTAAAGCTTGAAATGACCTTGAATTCATAAAGTGGGAGACATTCAATACCGAGCCTTGGCCCTCATCGTCTGCGATAGCGAGACGAAATCCTGTTCCTTTTGGCCTCAAGTACAGCTCCTCTTTGTGCAAAGGTCAGACAGGAGACTGCTCTGGCCCAATGAAAGGAGCTCAGGAACTCCTCTCTTTTTACCCCCCTTATTTCAAGAGAGAAAGAGGAGACGCTAGTAGCTTGGCTTTTTAGCAGCTCCTAATCTCCCACAGGCCCCTCTTGGTTAAGAACAGAGCCCTTTCTGGAAAAGAAAAGAAACAGCCCTGTCGAACCGACTGTGGGCTCTCATCTCTGCTTTTCTTATTTTTTTTTTAACTCGTCCTTTGTAAAGTTGGGAGAGGTAACTGATTATGAAAGCAGAGGGCAGAGTGAAAAGCTCTGTCCCCAAGTGCTCTTATTTATGGCTCTGTAATATGCATTTACAGTAATGATAGCTGAGGATGAATAAAGCACCCCCACCCCGTCTGCCTGAAAACAACACTCTCCAAAGCCTCTAATGAATGAGCGTCTGTCCTAAACATCCGGGTAGTTTCTGCTGCTTTTTGATGTAATCAGCCAAGTCATGCTTCACATTCTCTTAAGTTTGTGTTGTTGTTGTTGTTGTTGTTTCAACTGTTTCGGGCCCAGTCAGTTTCCCTCCTTCAGCGAAAAGGTCCATCCTCTTTTCTAGTCACAGCAAGGTTAAGATTAAAGGATCCGAAGAAGAGATTAAAACACAGAACTATATTTTAGGTTACCATCCCGCAATTTTTTTTGGAAGCCAGATAAATTATTTGGTATCTCTTTGTTACTGTGCCATTGATGCTTCACAAACTATGAGTTCCTACCCTAAAATTTGAGGCAGGAGGTGGAAAGTAACAGGGAAATAACACGTGTTGATTCCAGCCACGCATATGCTGAAGCTTAATTTGAGCGCAGATTTGGTTTGTTCATAGAATGAAACTGAACTAGAAATTCGCAGACTTTAGTACATACATCCTCCCCCTCCTCACATTAGCAGATCAGTTCTTGAAAACTCACTTAAGAGATGGCTCTTACAAAGCTCTCCAAATCCTGTTCCAAAGTTTCAAGGATATTGTAGGAAAGGGTCTGTTCCTTCCCAGAGATTTCATCTCCTCAGGTGATGGAACTCTGGATGGGGCCTGCCTGCCAATTGTAGCTGAGGGACTGAGGTCATGGCTGCAATGCCAAAAGGGGGGAACTGTGTGAACAAGATCCCAGGACCCACAGAGCTGGGCATGTGATGTGAATTGTTTCCAACATAATGTTTAGGTTAGGTCTGGAGGATGATGTGAGAAATGTCCCAGATGAAATCTTTCAAGACAAATATGGACAGTCATGACCTTGTCCGAAAATAGGTACGGAGAAAACAGTCGTGAGAGTCTGACCCACAAATCAAGGTAGTCAACGAGACTTACAAAAAATTGTCTCCTATATATTGCTGCCAATAAACACGACATAACAACAGTGAACAAATATCCATCAAATCATAAGAAACTCCTTGTATAAGAATAAATCTCCTGGGATCCATCATAAACTGAGTAGCATATTCGCAGCCCGAATACTTTTGAGATCAGCGTCCTACTACTAAATGTGTCACATTATTCCTGGTTCTGTGATAGCACTATATGAGCATGAAAGCTCTAGTGCCACTGCATAGAATATTTCCTGAGGAAGATCTGATTTTTGAAACGTCGTTATAAAATCTGGAGACAACGTTGATTTATTCTTATACAAGGATTTTCTTAACGATTTGATGGAATTTGTTCATTGTTGTTATGGAGTGTTTATTGGCAGCAATATATAGGAAACAATTTTTGTAGGTCTCGTTGATTACCTTGATTTGTGGGTCAGACACTCACGACTGTTTTCTCAGTACCTGTTTCCAGAGGAAATCCTTGTCAGAGGGCCCGTGGTGACACTTGATGGCCCTTCAGCAGAGACAATTGAGTAGAACTGTTCTCTGAAACCTGCTGGTCTAGAGAGACGAATAGTCCGTTATGCCATACAGAAAGGGCCACTTAGAATTTCATGGAGGAATTGAAGCACTGACCGGCAGGGAAAGAACCCTGCTTACATTTCCTCTTCAGCACCTGACCGAGGAAAGCCAGACTTGCCTGATCTTGTCAGATCTCAGAAGCTAAGTAGGATCAGTCCTGGTTAGTATTTGGATAGAAGGCTGCTAAGGAATTCCAAGGTCGCTACGCAGAGGCAGGCAATGGCAAACCACCTCTGAACATCTCTTGACATACGGTGTCATCACAAGTTGGCTGCGATTTCATTGGGGGCGATCTGTCTCTTGCTCATCTTGACATAATGTTTGTAAAACCATGTTCCTGTACATCTCTCTTTTTGTACAGGACTCCCACATTTGCTGGTGGCCTGTTTGCCATTTCAAGATCCTATTTTGAACACATTGGCTCCTACGACGATCAGATGGAAATCTGGGGAGGAGAGAATGTGGAAATGTCCTTTCGGGTAAGAAAGAAAGCTCTGCTTGCTGCAGAACCAAGGGATGGTCATAATACCTTCGAGCTATACCAGTATATCTGGTACAGGACCAATTTATTTACTAGCTTTCTAAAAAAACAATTCCACGGAAAGGAGTCATTTAATTAACTGTTTTTATCCAGCTTTTCTCCCACAGTGGGGACTCACAGCAGCTTGTGATGTAAAACGTGCATTAATACAAGTTATGTAACAACATGTCACAGTCCCACAGAGGCCTCCAGTTCAACTTAGCATGGGTGAAAAGCCATAAGAGCACCGTGGGCTTGGTTCTGCATGCATGACACATATGAGGCCAAAGGGTTAAAAGCCAGGGGCCATGATCCCTTTAGCTTTTGCCCTTTGACTCATACCTGTGGCCAAGCCCAAGTTTTAAGTTACCTGCAAAAAGGGCAGGGCAGGTGCTCAGCCCAGGGCTTATTCATCTGGCTCAGATGCACCCGTTTTCCTCCCTTATTTTCTATTTTTTGTTGTTTTTTCGGCACTTGAGGAGGAACAAATTGAAAAATGAAATCCTGACTAAGGCTTGTAAAATGCCAACGCTTATACTATGAGAGCCAACTTAATAACTGGAAGACAGTTATAATTTCTTTTGTGGCTCATGTTTTCAGAATGCTTTTTAGGGCTGGGTTTTATTTTAATTCAGTGGTATTCGCACCACGCATCACAGATTTGCAATAACCATCAACTAAAAAAGCCACAATTACTTCCATCCCTGGCATCACTGCACCTTGGGGAGCCTAGCAGTTTTTCCTTTATTATAATACTTTTAATTAGAAAAACAGGAGATGCTGTGCGAATGAAGACTGAAATCAGACATACATGTGTGATGAACCTGTACATGAGCTACAACTATTTTGATTCGATGAAGCTTGGTTTCAGATCTGATATTTCTTCCCCTTACAATAGAGGTGTTTTTTTTTACTTAACTATGTGCCAAGAGTGCCTAATAATCTGTGCATTATTGTCCTACATCTTATCACAACTGCTAGAATTGTGTTTGTGAGGCACTGGAAGCAAGAATGAGCACAAAAACGTTTGGAGGCCTATCAGCTGATTAGATTAACAGCTCTAAGGGATGGGAAAGACACACAGCAGACTGAGCTGATTTGGAAACCTATAATGCGAAAGTCATGTCAGCTTGTGGAATAGGGTCTTTGTTTTGTATTGCATTGTTTTAGAGGCTGGCCGCTTTTCTGTTCCTTCAGTGGTAGCTGTTTCAAGGTGGGAGTCTGCCAGCCACAGTTCTTACCAGGCAAGGGCCTTGCCTAGTCTTCTGAGACATATTGGGGAGTGGTGCTTCAAAGAGCCACAGCTAGCACAGCAAAGATCCACAAGTGGCTCTAGAGAAGAAGAGATTGGATTTATACCCTGCCTTTCACTCAGAGTCTCAGAGCAGTTTACAATCTCCTTCCCTTCCTCTCCCCACAACAGATACCCTCTGAGGTAGGTGGGGCTGAGAGAGCTCTTCCAAAAACTGCTTTTGAGAGAACAGCTCTGAGAGAACTGTGACCCAAGGTCACCCAGCTGACTGCATGTGGAGGAGTGGGGAATCAAACCCGGATTAGAGTCTGCCACTCTTTACCACCACACCAAACTGAGTATCACTGTACTAATTATTTATTACGTTTTTATCCCACTTTTCCTCTAAGGAGCTCAGAGTTCTCCCCTCTCTCGCTTTTATTCCTCATATCAACCCTGTGAGGTACATTAGGCTGAGAGAGTGATTGACCCCACGTCATTCAGTGAGCTTCATAGCTGAACAGGGCTTTGTGTCTCACAAAGGTAAAATACAAATGGAATAAAGAGAGATTGCTCTCCTTCCCCCTCCCACAACTCCTCATGAGGCCTCAGCTGGCGATAATAAAAAGACCAATAATACCCTGTTTCCCCGAAAATAAGACCTACCCCAAAAATAAGCCCTAGCAGGATTTCTATGCATTTGTGGTGTAAGTCCTAGTGTGTCTTCTTGAGAAAAAATAAATATAAGACAGTGTCTTATTTTCGGGGAAACATGGTAATAAAAACAGTATTTGAGTGAGGTAAAAAAATCTGGGATGTTGCCAGCTTCTTAGCATGTATGTGGACTGGTGATCTCCCTGATTGTGTTTTATTGTAAAAACCCATGTGAGAGACTTCTTCCATCTGTGAGATGCTGTGTGGAGTGCCACCATGTGGCTGCAGGGAAAGACCAAGAATAGGAGCTTCCAAGTCAGCCCAAATTCTTCAGTTCAAGATTGCAGCTGCATATCCACAGACATACCAAGTGCCTGGGTTTTAAATAATCTGTCTGATCTGCAGTGGGGCTGAAGTTTGCAGAGAGCAAGAAACCAACGAATCAGAAACATGTTCTACAAATCTGCGTTGCTGCTCTGGGGGAAACTACAGCCCAGTTGAGCACTAAAATACTGTTCACTGTATAGTTTGTCTGCTGTCAGGGGGACAAATCTTTAAGGGCAGAGCATGGCTTAATAGTTCTGGATAGCCATTGAGGTGTTAGTTCTTCGGGGAATGAGGATTGTTGGGCTCTGCACTGGTATCACTATAGTCAGTGGCTTGGATCCAGTGGGGATGTTACTGTGGACAGAATGATTTCCGTCTGCAAGGCACAACTTTCTCCTGCTACAGCCCAGTGTTCCACCACCGCCCCGCCCTCCCACCATGCTATTTCTGGTGGTTTCTATCCTGTCTCCTTGGACAGATTCTTCCATCCCCGATGGCATTCCATTGGATCAAAACCACTGACTTTAAATAATTTATCTGGCTCTGCAGTAAGGCTGAAGTTTGCAGATTAAAGTAAAGAGCAAGTAGTGCAGTCATGGATGCCAGGGCTCCCTTGGGGGAAATCTGGGATTGTTACTCCTGAGACTCTAATGATGTTAGGCTTGAAGACCCTGTGTGAGATCGGGGGCAGCTCTTTCCTTGGCCCACTTTGATAGGTAGGATCTTTCTGCATCTGACATGGGTGGGCTCTTTTTACACTTCACTTAAGGATTTATTGTTTTCTTTGGACACTTCCGCAGGTGTGGCAGTGTGGGGGTCAGCTAGAGATCATCCCCTGCTCAGTGGTTGGCCACGTGTTTCGGTCGAAGAGTCCCCACACTTTCCCAAAAGGAACTCAAGTAATCTCCAGGAACCAAGTGCGCCTGGCAGAAGTCTGGATGGATGACTACAAGGAAATCTTCTACAGGAGGAACCAGCAGGCCTCCCAGATGGCTAGAGAGGTATACAGCCAGTTTTCCTTGGCAGTTGTATCTGAAGAATCAAAGGATCTGTAGCTCATGGTTCATTCTGTATGCTGAGCCTCTCTATAGTTTTGCCTTCTCTCTACATAGAGCCGCGGGGGGGCATAGCTCAGTGGCAGAGCATCCATAGCAAGTCCCAGGCTCAGAATCAGAATCGTTTTATTGTATGTGGCCATAGGCCTTCACAATATCAAACACTCTCAGAGAATTCAACCTCTATAAAACATAAAACCTGTTAAAACTACCTCAGCCTATAATATTTAAATCCAATAGACCTTTTACGAACACTAACTTAGTTGCAATGGTACTATTTGATTTATTTGCCAAGGCAAAGAGAGCCAATCTTGAAGAGATGAAGGGGTCCTCATCGGAGAGCATAAATGCCATAATCAGACAGAGGGTATAGGGCTGTCAATATCTTAGCTAAAAATTTGGCCCTAGGTTCTACATATAAAGGACAGGTCAATATCTTAGCTAAAAATTTGGCCCTAGGTTCTACATATAAAGGACAGGTCAGGATATAATGGGGAAGGTCTTCCACTGACTGCCCACATATGCAGATACAATGGTCTACTGGGGTTTTCTTATAGCGACCAGCTAGCATTTCCAAAGGCATTGTTTGAAAAACACACTGAGGTAAGGGACCTCCTGAGATTATACAAGGTTATGTTGTTTAAGAGGCTCTGGAATGATCCTTTTTAATTATTTCAAACCATGGAACAAACCTCAATTGGGAGATCAAAGCCATGGAACAAACCTCAATTGGGAGATCAAAGTGGCGTATATTAGAGCATCTTCTCTAAACATCAATTCACGTAGGTTAGTATTGTTCCCTGTATGTTGTAGCAGGTCATCCGGAATAGTGTATCTAGTAATGATATAAATAAAAAAAATCAGGGTGAGCTTTATCTTCGTCATTCAGTAGATGGTAACTAAGTTTACTGAATGTGTCTGGACTTTTTAGTTGGATTTTTTTCCAGAATTTTAAAATCATCAAGTGGGCTAAGTCCCAAGCATCTTTAGTTAAAAGGATTAGATGGGAGGTGAGATGTAAAAGATTGCATCCTGAGAGTCTTTACCAGGCAGAATAGACAACACTGACCTTGATAGACCAATGGTCTGACTCTGTATAGGGCAGATTCCTGTGTTCAGGTCCCGATTAGCAGTGAGAAGAGTTCTCCAAAGTAGTCATTCTGGGGGCAAGGAGAATAATCCCATCTGAGCATTTATTTATCGACTTTATTTATATCTTGCCTTTCTCCCCAGTGGGGACCCAAAGTGGCTTACATCATTCTCTTCCCCCTTTATCCTCACAACAGCCCTGTGTGGTAGATTAGGCTGAGAGCGGGTGACTGGCCCAAGGTCACCTAGCAAACTTCCATAGCATGAGTGGAGATTTGAACCTGGGGTTTCCAGATGCTATTTATTTATTTACTTATATATAATTTAAATGTATACACTACCCTTCTCTGAATTCACAAAGCTCAGGGCAGTTAACAACAGAAAACTGTACAATTTAAAATCCAGAAGTTAAAAATAGCTAAAAATAACATCAGATGGCACCAAAGCAATCATACAGTATGCATTCCTGTCTTGCAATAAGCAGGAAAGGCAGGGTGGGGGAGGGGAAAGGAATGCCAGATAAAGTGGTACCCATTGCTGTCCTCAACCAAAAGCCTGGCAGGACATCTCTGCCTTGCATACCCTGTGGAACTACATAAGGTCCCGCAGGGCGCAGATGTTTTTCGGCAGAGAGTTCCACCAGGCGGGAGCTAGGGCTGAAAAAGTCCTGTCTCTGGTCAAGGGCAGCCGGACGTCTTTAGGGCTAGTCTGACACTTTAACCACTGCACCATGCTGGTTCTCATTTCCCATTTCCCTCACAATCACAGCTTTTGCTAGAAGGTAGAGATACTCTGAAGAAACCTTCAAGCCTGTCCCGTGCCTACTAGGAGGCTACTCTGGGACTCCCAAGTTCCGAGAGCCGCTCCATTCATACAAAGAAACACATGTGAAAGTATGGTGGTGTTTTATATGAAATTAGAACATTGACCTGCCAAGTTCAGTGCTGTGTACGCCAAGGCAATGGATTTCCAGCCAGGCTGTCAGGCAGAGAGATGGGTCTTTTCCTGTTCCTGCTCCCGGAAATCCTTTAACAGGAAGTGCCAGGGATTAAATCTGGGGCCTGCTTCATGCTACGCATGTGCTTTCCCCATCAGCCAATTCTGGTGGAGCTTTGCCAGATGATGGGGACCTGCGGTGGTGTAGATGGGAGAGCAACTTGGAGGCACTACCATTTTGGAGATTCTGGAGCCAAGCCCCGTCCCTGGAAACAGGTTCCAGAGCTGAGTCCTGACAATGTCTTCCTCAGATTGAACCCTCAGAGGGACCAAATTGCAGAATGAAGATGGCCGTTTCCAAGTAGTTCTTCCTACAAACGGGCCTTTTAAGGGAGATCGGGTTTGCTCCGTGCAGCGAGTGGGATTTTGGAGGCAGATAAGACTGCTGATGTCACTTCGTAAACTGCAGATGTGCTGTTGCTTTTCTAGAAGACGTATGGAGACATCACGGCACGATTTGAACTGAAGGAGCGGCTGCACTGCAAGAATTTCACCTGGTATCTGCAAACCGTTTATCCTGAGATCTTCATTCCAGACCTGACTCCAGCTTTCTATGGAGCTGTAAGTGTGAATGAAGCTGGTTTGGTTCCCCCTTTCCTGTGTCTAACAATTACCTTGCAGGACCATAGCAAAGGTCTCTGTAGCCTAACGCTTTGTCGCCCAAGATCAGCTGAATGCCATGGGTGTGTGCATGTAAGACCCCGGTTATTTCCTTCCAGACAGAGACATACTCTTACAATGCAGAATCTCCATTTCCAGGAGTTAATGGTGAAGGGGAACTGATGGACCTTTTTTTTTGTATGTACCTAATCCTTGGGGGGGGGGGAGGCTAAATTAAGAGCATGTGTACACTACTGATTATAATCAGCTTCAAACCTGTGGCTCCAAAGAACTCCCACACAGTTCTCAATATCCTCCACGTGGTTCTGTGGAGGAAGCCATGCTGGTTAAAAACTGGTTTCAAGCTGAGTGAAATTTGCAATTATGCTTGCTTCAGCAACTTCTGTTTGTAGGAAATAATACATCCTTTAGTTTGTCTGAAACCTGTCGAGCCATATGCATTATGAGCACGGTAAGTGCCCTGGAGTCACTCCACATCATCGTTTTAAGATGGCCATATCAGTTGTCTTTTTCAAAAGTCACAAACTCTCTGCTGCATAAGCTCTTTTTAAAATAGGCCTAACCTCTCCAGCCATGAGTTTCTCACAAACATGGCAGTATCCTTTCAGGATACTGTACTCTAAATGTAAGTACATCATGATTGTACTTAAGGGAGGAAGGTCTGTAGCTCGGCAGTTCGAGACCCGAGTTGCCGCGTGATGGAGTGAGCTCCCATCTCTGGCCCCAGCTCCTGCCAACCTAGCAGTTTAAAAACAAAAAATTGCAAGTAGGTAGATAGGTACCGCTTTGGTGGGAAGGTAACAGTGTTCCGTGCGCCTCGGTGTTTAGTCATGCCGGCCACATGACCACGGAAATGTCTTCGGACAGCGCTGGCTCTTCGGATTGGAAATGGAGATGGGCACCACCCCCTAGAGTCAGATTCAGCTAGCTTTTGAGCAACTGAATCCTTTACAAACGATATAGGTAATCCTGAATGCATGAGAGGGGAAGACCCAAGTAGACCCAACATGAGGATGTCTACTGACTGGCTCTCAAAAAATATTGGTCCCCAGGTAACACTCTGTGCCTCCCTCTCAATTTCGTCCCCCCCCCAAAGATACAGATATAAAGCTGAGGTGCTGTAGCCTTATAGGCCGCTGGAATGGGATGTTCTCTGACTTCTGTCTCTAAGTGTGCAGGCATCACCTGGGCAGTGGAAGGGATATGCCTGCTTGCTTGGCTGCCACATCCCACATGCCCCTCAAAGACCCACCCCACCCTCCTCTTATTGGGTATCATGCCGGATCTGGCCATTGAGAGCGGATTGTAATGATTCTGTTGAGTGCAACACAAACAGTGTGAGAGATTGAGTAGCAGAAGTGAGCAAATACATGGCGGGGGAGGGAACTGCATGTGGCGGAAATGGAAAACCTAACCCCTATTCAACATGCCTGATAATATTTACCCAGGTAGGGCTGAGAGTGGCTCACTGTTGGAACTGACTCAAGTCCCACACAATGTGTTTGGTGTTCTGTAATTTTTTTCCTCCAGTCCAATATTTATTGAAGGGCTGGTATCCACTATCTTCGAATGATAGGTTGAAAATCCAAAATATGATCTTGGGCCCTTCCTTCAACTAGGTTTAAGATTGTGCTGGAAATAATGTTTTTTTTTAAAAAAAAAACGTGTTCATAAAAGTTAATCTAGCTTGCTAAATTCTTATCATCTTAAAGGTGTGTTCTGTATTCATATAACAAAGAACCGTGTTGGTTGATTCTTCTTGTTTAATTTTATAATGAAAAGAGCATCCTCTTCTACTGACTGGGAAGGGAATGTGCCCGTAAGGCCCTTCTGCCTTTCTTGGAGCAGCAGTGTTGGAGGGAGCAGGCAACAATTCAGAAAGAGACAAGGCGGTTTGGCAGGTGGGAGATGAGAGGCTTGTATCCCTCCATTGCCCTGCTCTCTCTGCTTACTGATATTCATTGATTTCTACCACCCCCTTATTTAGCATCAATGAGTTTTGAGAAGTCAAGCCCCTTTTCTCCTAGGAAAGGCTTATACCTTGGTCAAAATTGGTGGACAGTGTACACACTTGATTGTTTTTTGTATGTCGAGTAATTCTCTGTTTCGGTTAAAACGTATGTGCAAGCTGAATGTATGATACATACCCCATGTTTATCCCGGTACGGGGTCCCCAGTTTCATTGGTAAGGTGAACATGCATTGGCTTTCTTACAAACAGATGTCTGAACATGCAGGCAGGCTGTGTGTGCATTCACTGTAATGTGAGATTAATACTTCCTTTGTTAACCAGAAAGTGATCGTGGTCACTTTGTCAATATTTAATTTCTCTGCTTGTAGACTCTGTCTTCGTCTTCCTCTGTACTCTCCTCCTGCCCCTCCCTTCAACCTATTCGTAATTTGAAAACGTAGTGGATCGCTTACCAAAAAAACAAAAAAATCCTCAAGGAGTTGGAGAAAGAGGGAATGGAAGTGCAGGAATTCCATCCCTGATTAACTTTTTTGCCATTGGAGCTCTGTCTCGGCGCACCTTCCTGGTCTCCATCTTAAGTGGAAGCAGGGTGGCCTTGATTAGGATCACCTTTGTTTCCGGGAAGGTATCTTGTCAAAATGAAAACACACTCTAGAATCCTGAAGGGAATGGCATTTTGTTTGTAAGCTGGTCTCAATTAATGGGTGGAGTACATTGCAAGAGGATGTTCATAAACACGCTGACGGAGAAGAGAAATTGCATGGAATTGTGGTGAACGAACATGGGACCAGGTACTCTTCTCGATGCATGTTGTATGCATTGTTGCCAAAAGTGGCAGGAGAAGATTGCAGAGGAAGAGACTGCACTGGAGCCTCCGCCTGCGCTCTGGCACTGCCTAGAGATAGGCCCTTAATGGTTTTTGGTTTATATGCTTGCAGATTAGAAATGAAGGTGCCAAACGCTGCTTGGATGTTGGCGAAAACAATCATGGAGGGAAGCCACTGATCATGTATCCCTGCCATGGCATGGGAGGCAACCAGGTATGGAGTTTGTGCAGCTATTCAAGGGCCTTCCAACCCCTGCCATGCACGCACGCATGCATATATGCACACTGGTTCCTACTCCATCAAAAGGAGGGAAGTCCAAGTTCAGGACAAAGAACCCAGGAACTGAAACCAAAGATGCATCCCCGTTTTCCCTCCTGTAGTTGGGTCTCTGACCAGTACATACAGAAATTCAGCAGAATTATGAATGAGTAGGTTACTACTCAAGTTGTTAAGACGCTGAACTGTGGGCTGTGGAAGGTCGGTAGTTCAGCGGTTCGAGACCCGAGTGTGCCGCATGATGGAGTGAGCTCCCGTCTCTAGTTCCAGCTCCTGCCAACCTAGTAGTTCGAAAGCAAGAAATTGCAAGTAGATAAATAGTTACCACACAGCGTTCCATGCGCCTTGGTGTTTAGTCATGCCGGCCACATGACCACGGAAACGTTTTCGGACAGCGCTGGCTCTTTGGCTTGGAAACGGAGATGAGCACCGCAACCCTAGAGTCGGATTCGACTGGCTTTCGAGCAAGGGAACCTTTACCTTTTTAGATTACTATTGCTGAGGTGCTTTGGGTTAGTTTTAGATGCATCACATGAACCAAGGCAAACAGCATTAAATGCTCCTGTAGAGATAGTGCAGGAAAACGTTCATTTCCTGTAATTTTCCTAACAAAGTGTTAAATGCAAGTATGAACCTATGTTTCTGTTTGTGCTAAAAAAATACCACCTTCAATTTTAACAAAATAATAATAGCCAGTTTCAATGGAGTTTGTTTTCTCTCCATCGCTGTATATGTATATATTCTTTTTTGGTTTCAGTATTTTGAATACACATCCCAGAGAGACCTCCGGCACAACATTGGCAAGCAACTCTGCCTCCGATCCAAAATAGGACCCGTGGAGTTAGGCGACTGCCACTACATAGGGAAACACTCCCATGTGCCTGAAAATGAAGAATGGGAACTGACCAACGTAAGTTTACATGTAGATTTCAGAAGTCTCATATGCCTCTTGAGTGTGCATATTTCTGCATACCACCAATACTCTGCCATTTACCAGAGAGAGCCAGTGTGGTGTAGTGGACACCCAGGCTTGAATTCCCACTAGTGCCATGGATGCCTGCTGGGCGACCTTGGGCCAATCACACACTCTCAGCCTAACCTACCTCACAAGGTTGTGGTGAGGATAAAATGAACGAGAGGAGAACGACATAAGCTGCTCTGGGTGTCCATTGGGGAGAAAGGTGAGGTACAAATGAATTAAATAAATAGCTAAAAATATATACATTACTAGGCTATAGCCACATCTGTGGCCTGTTTCAAAGCACTGATAAGGTAGTGCCATTGCACCTTTTCCAGTTTGATGTAGTGGTTAGGAGTGCAGACTCTACTCTGGGAGAACTGGGTTTGATTCCCCACTCCTGCACATGCAGCTGCTGGTGTGACCTTGGGTCAGTTACAAGTTATTTCAGAGCTGCTCTCTCACAAGCAGTTTTCGAAAGAGATCTCTCAGCCCCACCTACCTCACAGGGTGTCTGTTGTGGGGAGGGGAAGGGAAAGGAGATTGTAAGCCACTCTGAAACTCCTTCAGGTATTGAAGGGTGGGGTATAAATCCAATCTCTTCTTCCTTTCTGTTTCTGAAATTCCTGTCCAGAAAATGGAGCAATTCTTCTGGTGGCTGCAGCTAGGAGTGATTTTGGGGTCTGCTAGTGCACCAGGGCTGCTATATCAAAAGTGGCTCTGCAAATTGGTGGGGGTGGGGGAGTCCCCTTTCATTTTGCCCCAGCTTTCACCTTGGTAAGGCAATACATGTATTTGCACTAGCTTGAGTGACATTTATAAAAGACTATTCATAGAGGCTATCAGTTGTTATTAGCCCTAGAAGTTAAATCAATGACGGGCAGTCAAGTTGGCAAATTGCTGATCCTCCAGTGGCGTGTAAGTGCCGTAAGCTATCCCCATGGTAACCAGACACTGGGAAGCAGGAGACAGGAGCAAGAGGAGCCTTTGAATGTTAACATATAGGGAAGGGGAGACGTGACCCCAGTCCTCTCGAGGCGATTCCTACGAAGGCCAAGTGGTGGCAGTGGTGTACCAAAAGAGGGAGAGAAGAAGCCCTCTAAGGGTCTGGAAAGCCAGGAGGGGGTGGCACAGCACCAGGCAGAGATCTGAATGGCTGCTGGAGCACAGATGCTCTGAAGGGCAAGGGGGAGCAGTGCCCGTGGGTCAGTTGGCCTGTTCCACCACACCTTCCATGTACAGATTTCTGCATAGAACCACATGCTGGGGGCAAGCAGCAAGAGATGGTTGCTGACGTTCCCAGTGTTAGAGCATATGCTTTACTTGCAGAAGGTTCGATCCCTGGCATCACCAATTTAAGGATCTCTGGTAGCAGGAGGGGATGCCTTTTTCCCTGCCTGTGACCTTGAGAACTGGTCCCAGTGAGAACGGACACTAAGGAGCTAGGGCCTGACTCATTGTAAGCTAGCTTTCTGTCTGTCTCCGTATTGCATTTTTATCCTTTCTGTCCTCTTGGGTGCTCAGGACAGGTTGCTTCCACACAGAGTTATTTGGTCCACCACCACCCCCCCCCCGCAAAAGCAGCATTTTTCTTAATTTAGTCTTTCCACCGTGCATTCACCCACCTTCTGGGTTTCCCCCGGCTCTGCTGCAGATTTCCCTAAACTTGCTTTGGTACAGTCTTACCAGGAAGACTATACCCCAAAGCAGGTGTGATCCTTGGGTAAAGTGTGGGTGGGCAAGGATAAAACATCCTAGTGATATTGTCACTAGCAATTATTTAGCAGCCAAATATCTGCTGAAGAGGGGAGGAACATAAGAACATAAGAGATGCCAATGTTGGATCAGGCCAAAGGCCCATCCAGTCCAACACTCTGTATCACACAGTGGCCAGAAATACCAGGTGCCATCAAGAGGTCCAACAGTGGGGCCAGGAAACTAGAAGCCCTCCCACTGTTGACCCCCCCAAGCACCAAGAAGACAGAGCATCACTCGCCCCAGAGTCCCTATCTATACCTTGTGGCTAATAGCCACTGATGGACCTCTGCTCCATATGCTTATCTAATTCCCTTTTGAAGCCGTCCATGCTTGTAGCCGCCACCACTTCCTGTGGCAGTGAATTCCACGTGTTAATCACTCTTTGGGTGAAGAAGTACTTCCTTTTATCCGCTCTAACCCGACCGCTCAGCAATTTCATGGAGTGCCCACGAGTTCTTGTATTGTGAGAAAGGGAGAAAAGTATCTCTTTCTCTACCTGCTCTTTCCCATGCATAATCTTATAAACCTCAATCATGTCTCTGTGCAGCGCCGATGAGAGCAAAGTGAGGAATCATTCGTGTATGGCAGCAACTCTGGGTCTCCCGTCCTTCATTTTGTCCTCACAACATCCTCATGAAGCTATCTTGAGATGGAACAAATAGCAATAAGGCCCATCAGCCAGCTACGTGGCTGAGCAGAGATTTGTTACTGGTCTTCCTGGTGCTAGTCTGACACTCTTGCCATAACACCGCACTGTCATGCCATATTTGTGAGTGTTCAGGGACAGCTCCAGGTTTCTGTGGGCCCTGGGTGACAAGAGTATAACGGTATCCCCTTTCCCCTGTTGGTACAGAACATTTCTCCTCTAACCACACCCTTTCCGTTTGACCCTTACCCATTTTAATTTGTTTGCTCTGGTAAAGAGAAATTATGCAAATTTTGTTTTCTTGACTACCTTTTATTACTTTGCGTAAAACCAGAGAGAGAAAAATTATGCCTTCCATGGGTTTTTTTTTAGACCTGGTCAATAAAATTGGTGTCACTTGTATAAATATTTGTGCAAAATATTTTTCTGGAGGAGCCCGGGTCTCAGGGTCTGCAGAAACGTTTCTCTACCCTCATCATCATAAATGAGGGGACTAATCCACATCCATCCAAAATGCTTAAGCAACTGAACAGTCCCAATGTACAGAATATTTTCATTAGCTGTCATCCAATAGAAAGACGGGAACTTAATTGTATCACTCAACACCGATCAAAGGATCCATAACTTAGCTAATACAAGGGGGGAAAAACTTATTTGTAATGCTGAGAAATGCTTCATTTTTTTTAAAACTAAGAGTTACATTTTTGATGCTACAAATTTAACCCTACAACAAATACCACAATCCAAATCTTTAATTATTGTCTTATACGTAAGTACTGTTTTTAAAATTGACTTGTGTTTTTTTAACTGCTTGCTGCCTCAATTGGATGCAAAGATGCCAAAGCATATTTCTTGTCTGTGTGTACCCATCATGATCAAGATGCGTACTATGGAAAGCGCCTCTAATGCATCAGGCAGTTGTGGCGACGGCAGCAAAACAGATTTGACAGCATCTGCACAAGCACGCCAATGTGTTCAGAGCTGTCTGAATCACAGCTCTGGGGGTCAGTTGTGGCAAATGCTATAATACTAATAATACTTTCGATTTATTAATCGCTTTCCCCACAAGTGGTTTACAGTTACTCTTTAGACAGGGGACTAACAATGTTTCATAGGGGATAGGGAAGACAACATATAATTCATTTTAATTGCACATGCTGTAACTGCACGGTGGAAACGTTTCTGGCTTGGCTCAGTCATGTCCCAAACGGCTGCGTCGACCGGCTTGATGACGTTGGGGGTTCAGGACCCGTATGTCGTGTCGCCACGCTGACACCGCCTGGCCGGAGCATCCCACTGCAGGGATTTTTCGTAGCCGAGTAGATTCTTCCGTCTTCCGGATCCTGGACCAGGTCGTTCCCAACCGACAGCTAACACCTTCCCAGAGGGGAGTTGGTGTGCCCACCCTCTCTAAGGAGTGGTTCCCATTTTATCTACTCACCGAGGCTTTCGAATCACCTTCCCAGCATTTTGTTGCTCTAGAATGTGACAGAATATTAAAAAATATATATCCTTTGCTGGAGAGAACAATCTTCAGCATGCACCATTGTGGGGAGCACCAGGTACAAAGAACACCTGAGGTCTTTATTTCCAGAACAGTAGCTTATGCTCCTTGGGTACCATTGGCCGCAAGAATCCACACTTTCTGTCACCCTGTCCAACACAGTGCTTGCAAGACCTTTTCCTGTTGTATCTGTGACACGTAGAAAATCTTTAAAAATGTCCTTGATTCACACTGACTTGCCGTTAACAAAGAGAGGGACAGTGTGTGTGATCGGAGTGGGCTAATTGTCCCTTGGCACGGGCTTAGCAGATGTCTGCTTTCTCAAATAGTCCGTCACCATAAAGTAAGGAAGTTGCCATTGCCCTCTTTACTGTGGTGTGACGTTTGCAATGTGAAAAAAGAAACTCAGTTATTTCACAGCAAAGGTAGGCCTCAGCAGCTGCCCCACCCTGCCCACTTATTGACACCAGCACCACCTAGTCACTTGTTGTGTGACAGCTGTCAGGGGACAGAATGCTAGATTAAATTATTTTTCTTTCCTTTCCAAGGATCACCTGATTAAGAATGTGGCATCTAATAAGTGTCTGTCTGGAAGAGGCGAGCATCCTTCCATGGTTTCCTGCAACCCTGCAGATTCTTATCAACTTTGGTACTTCAGCTAAAGTGGTCCAGGGAAGACCCACGCAGCACGAGCAAAGGCCTTTCGCCGGTGAACTCATGTGGAGGCTTCCGTTTTCTCCCTCTCAGGCCCTCGAGAAAATGGGGGGTTAAAATCCAAGAGAAGAGAAAAGGGGATCCATTTGAAACACACAGCGTAACCGCATGCCTTTAACAGACTCTCGTGTGCCTTTCGGAATGGGATTGTCTGAGAAACCACAGCCCGCCTGGGGCCATACCGAATGTTTTTCTTTAGTCAAAGTTAGAAGCAGGTGTATATCTCTGTGTGTGTGTTTTTACTCTTTAGAGTATCGTAAGTAACTGAGGCTCCATATTGTGAGAAAGACAACATCAGTGAATTATCCTAAGCTAGATTTTTTAAAAAGCCCTTTGATATGAGAAATAAATACTTCTTAATTTGCATTCTGGGAGCAATGTAGAAAGTAGCACCTTGACAACCAACTACAGAGCCTATCCAAAGGAATAAGCGTCTCTGTAGGATATTTGGGGCGGGGGGGGGGGAGAACCTGATGCCAAAGATAAGGACTCTTGTCTCTGTTACATAGGAATTGCATTTTTCTGATAGATAGTTCTGGGCTTCGTAAAGAGGAACAACCTTTAATTGCTAGGGAAGCGTCTATGGGGAGAGATTTCTCCTCTGCTGGAGGGCTCTGGTAGGTCATCGGCAACTCTCGCTCTTTAACGGATCAGTGGAGTTTACCTGCATTTAACACAGAGAACACTGGAGTGCAGTGTTGTTGCATAGCTGAAATCCTCAGCCCTTTGCACAGGCTGTGGCCAATGCTTACCTCAGGCTTTGGGGATTCTCGCCAACACACTGTGAAATACACTGCTAATTGCATTGGAAAGTTTTTTTAAAAACAACTCTACTTCCTAGGCAGCTAATCCCTCTACCAAAGAGAAATGGAGTTAGGCAGGAAGGCTGATTTCCGGGCTTCACAGAAAGGGGGTTCGGTCACCGGGCACCTCCTGATGGATCCAATTTCGGGGGCCATCTGTGCTTTCCACCACCATCCCAGCTCTTCAAATCCCTGCAGTCCTAATCCTCAGAGGGCTTCAACCTTACCTGGTTCCCTGCCAGCTCCATGCAATGGGCCGGTGCAGAGCAGGATTGATACGGTTTGCACAGCTTGATTTTTTTTCCCCTGGACTTAGGAAGGTTCTCTCCTTTCCTTGGGGATACTTCTGAGGCCTTGATTTGTGCCCTGCAATGCCAGGAGCGTGAAAAGCTGCTAACATGCCTTTTCGAGACTAGGAGGAGGAGCCGGATCACTTGGGGGGAAATGGGTGCTGTGTGAACCTTTGGCAGATGTGTTGCAGAACCAGACTCGAGTGAGAGAAAAAGGCAGTTTGTGTGCGTATTGGAGGTATTGTGTGTTTGTTTTTCATGAATGCCCATTGTGGGTGGGATCTGGAATAAAATGACACTGGGTATTGCTAGCTATCGTTGCCCACTGGAGCAAATAATTGTTCCCGTGTCTTGTCTTGTCTGCTGTGTTTAGGTATATTTTGTCTTTGAATTTCATGGGTGGTGCTCTGATACATGGTTGTGATGCTGTTTATCCACCGAGCGGCAGCTTCTCAGCGACTTACAGTTTTGCCCCCAAGTGCCTCTTGTTTACTTGTATAGCTGATTAGCAACCACACGGACAGCATAATGCAGAATCTGAGTTGAGTCTGAAAAGGGAAACGTATCCTGGACTTCTGAGAATTGTGGTGTTTTGTGGGTATGCTTTAAAAACTGATTGATTGGTGTTGGGGTCCAAATCACCCTTCCACAAGCAGTTCCTTCCACTTCTCCCTTTTTAAAAGAACGCTGCCCGTTTTGGTACCATTTTTAGCATCTTTGCAGCAAGAACACTTGGAAGAAAGACTGACAGTGCAGACCCTTCCTAGGTTTTTCAGTAACAAAACTGGCATCAGCGTCCTGGTGTGATTATCTGTTCATTCCCGGAAGGCTTCTGGTGTTAAGATGAAACCGAATGACCTGCCCTGGCAATCCCGATTTGGGGGGGGGGGCGGGACAGGGGGACAATAAAACTTAAAGTCTATTTTACAAGATGAGCTTGTCTGTCTCTGGTTCCTTATGAGCAGTTCTCCAACTGTTTTATCTGTTAAGAAGGTAATGTTCCATACAGGTTTCCCCCCCTCTTCCCGTACCAGCACAGGCACATTATTCAGTTTGATGGCATTCGTATCGAACAAACTATACAAGAGGGAAAAGGAGCCAGAGTGGTGTAGCCAGAGTGTCGGACTAGGATCTGGGAGACCCAGGTTCGAATCCCCACTCTGCTGCGGAAGTTCCCTGCGTGACCTGAGGCTGATCACATACTCTCAGCCTAACCAATCTCACAGGATTATTCTGAAGATAAAACAGAGAAGAGGTAAACTAAGCCACTTTGGGGCATCATTGGGGAGAAAGGGAGGTATGAATGAAGTGAATAAATAGAATAGGAATTAGGAACCAGCATTCTCTGGAACACATCTGTGTCTTTCTTTTTCCCTTTACTTCCCCTGCACTCGTCCTATTTCCTTGCGTTTCCTGTAGGCAGTTTGCTAGCAGCCAGAGAAGTTCACACACCCATGGAAAACTAGTGGCTGGCCAGGAATGCGGAGCATCCAATTTGTGCCTGGGATCATGAGAGTCAAAGCAAGTGTAGCAGAGTGTTGGACTTAACGGAGGTATCATGGCTCAGTGGTAGAGTATCTGCTTGACGTGCAGGTCTCCGGTTCGATCCCTGGTTGCTGGTCAGAGAAGACAATGCCAACCTCAACATTCCAATGGTCTGACACGGTATAAGGGAGCTTCCTGTGAAACTAGGAAGACACTTGCCCCCACAGTCGGAATAACGAGACGGACAACAGTTTGGATCAAACAAGGTCCACTTTATTAACTATATACAGTTTATTAACCAAAATCGGCAAGGGTAGCGGAACAGACAAGGCAGGTGTCAGGCTGACCAGCCTCCCTGTCTAATATGTGGGCGAGCCACCAACCCTGGCCTTAAGCCATTAATCTGGCTTGCGACCAGCAGCCCAGCCACTGGTAGCCTCCCAGGAGCGCCTACCCCTGAAACCATACAGCTTGCAGAGAGGAGCTTACCCAAGAGGCTCCCATAGGGAATCATCATTCACCGCCCAGAGCCTTAATAGCCCGCAGGCCATTCCTTGGGCGCCGATCGGAGCCGAGCCTAACCAGGCTGGCACCTCCCACCCATGTCCCACCCACGTCTTTGCATCCTTCCTTCGCGGCAGCAAACCAGCCCCTGGCCACCATTGCCTTTGGCGGTGGCCGGGAGCTCCCGTGTTCAAGTCCTCAGGGCAGGCACTGAGAACCAAAGTACATGTTACCTTTTCAAACTGGTTGGATCCAGGTTTCCCTGTGCAAGGCAGCTTCAAAACGGGGCAAGTAGCTCCCCCCACCGCTGTTTTGGAGGGGGCCCCCAGCCAGATCAGGCCCATGAAGACTTATGTTGCTGTTTCCCACAACTGTGCGTAGTTTGGCCCTGTCCCTCAGCCTAGCTTGTGAAAAGAATAGATGGTTTGAATCCGATCAGTGGTATTCAGCGAAATAAAACCTTGGAATCCAAGTAGGGAATGCTCAAGACACCCTCTGGCAAACTGCATGGCATATTTGCATTGGAGCCATTGAAACGAATGGGACTTAAATCATTAATCCAGTCCAATTAGATTTAAGCATGGAGCCAGTAAGTTCATAGCAAAGGGAAGTTGTGCGTGTACTAAGGCAGGATTTTCTTTGCCACAACAGAATCCAACAATTGGACCACTAGTAAGGGACTCCACTTGAGATCTGGTGATTGGTGAAGGCATCAACTTTCCCTGGGAAAGAATCTGGGACAAACTCTGCTCTTGGTATCCCGTCTCCCTCTAAAGGCCGACTGTGTAGCCATGAGCTGCAGTCATATGACTGTGCCAGGATCGCTACTCACTTGCCTGTGATCTCTAGTTAAGGGACTTGTTCAAGGGCCCAGTGCCTGAAGAAGGCAATGTCTTTCGTTCCAACTAAATGAAAAGACGCAGAGATGCATGTCTGACAAAAAAGCAGTTTGGAATGCAGAGGAAAGAGAGCGCGAACAGAGGGTGAACTGCAGATTGTCAGAAGGTGAAGCGTTAGAGGGGTGCAGCAGGCCTCTCTCGTGGGACCCCGATGCAGGGTAGCAAATCTACTGGCTTGTAGGAGCATCTCATTGCCCACCACACACTCCTTGTCTGGTTTTGTAAATAAAACCAAGTATTTCAAGGACTGAGCTGGATAGCCCAGGCTAGCCTGATCTCATCAGGCCTGGAAAGGTAAGCAGAGTCAGTCCTGGTTAATACTTGGTTGGGAAACCATCAAGTAAGTCCAGGGTCACGTGACACAGAGGCAGGCAATGGCAAACCACCTCTGAGCATCTCTTGCCACGAAAACCCTGTGAGGTCCCCCTAAGTCAGCTGCAACTTGAGGGCACTTTTCCACCACATGACAAGGACACCACAAATCTCCAGCTCAACATTCCATAGTCCTGGTAGTCTTATTACAGCAAAACCAAACACATTTTATGGTACCTTAAAGACCAGCAAGTTTTTTATTCCCACATAAGTGTCTTTGAATGAAAGCCCTACTTAGGTGTGTTAGAAATGGAGGACTCCTGTCTCAAACTTGCGAAGTTGGCACCAAAGAGTTTAGACAGATAGAGAGGTCAGGACACATAGAGCATCCTTTTCTTCCTGCTATCTGATCCTTTCCTTTGATCTGAACAAATGCAGGGAGTTCAGAGAAAAGCCACTGGAGGAGCAGAAGGCCCTGATCAAGGAGTACAAGGTATGCTTCAAGTGTTGCAAGTCTAAACACCACGTGGCTAAGGAATGCCAGTCCAGTATCAAGTGCTGTGAGTGTGGCAGTGACAGGCACCCCGCTGCCTTCCATTCGGACCCCGATCCACCATAGCCACTCATGTCTAGCTCCCCTGCTGAGAAGACCTCGGTTGAAATGATGGGTCAGAACAAGCCCACCGGTGTATACTGCCCTCAGGTTTGTGGCGTCAAGAACGGCCAAAGATCCGGTCACTACATATGTTTGGCTAAGGTTTTTCCTTCAGGCCACCCAGAAAAGGCAGCAAAGATGTACATAATCTTAGATGGACAAACCAATTGGTCCTGGGCTCCCTTTTGTCTCTCGAAAGCCCATACCCAGAAAATCTTGTTGCTTTGTAAAGTGCTCCTCGATTCGAAGCTAGTTCTTCCACTGCAGACCAGCATGGCAACCCTCGGAAATCACTGTACCAACTACAACACTTCTGAGTATTTTGAACAAAGGAAGCATCCTGCAATATATCTTGAAAGGAGGTGCAGTTTCTTAACCACAAGGAAATATGTATTTTGTGCTGGAAGGTATTGTTATTGGCAGAGGTCATTTCGGGGGGGAACGCGGGGGATCGCAGTTCCCCCGGGTGAGGTACGGGGGTGGGGCATATGACGAAGCCTCGCCCACCGCTTCCGGCGACCCCACTTCTGGCCCTCATTCAGCCAGGAGGAGGCAGTAGAAGAGGGAGGATAAGTTGCTTCCTCCCTGCCTCTCTCCACCCCTGCCTGCCTGGGGCCAGGGAGGGCCTTCGCGGGGCTTTCCCGCACTCCCGCCAGCATTGCAGGTCCACCGCCGGGCCCCTCATGGGGCTCGGCAGTGGAACTGCAAGGCCGGTGGTGGCCGGGACCGTTGGGGGCGGGGTGTGTGGCCTTATGACACACTTCCGGTGATTTCAGGGGGTGTGGCATATGCTAATGAGTTATGCTAATGAGTTTCCCTAGCTCTTTTTCTACGAAACGACCCCTGGTTATTGGAGAGCACAATGTTGCAACAAAAGCCAGGTCCCCCCTACCACTGTTTGTTCTAAGGGAGGGAGGATCATGGCATGCTTCAATTAGAGGGACTATCTGGAACATAAATAGGAGAAAGTAAGCATGTGCAGAAGTACAGAAAAGTAAACCCCAGGATTGTGTGCAAACGAACATTTCTGATCAACATTCGATTTGATTGTGCACTCTTGCACAAATCAACTTAATTCACCAGGTGCAGAATTCCAAAAGGGGGAGGGGGCCCACTGGGATTGTGTGCAGATGGTCCATTCCAAAACAATATTGTATTTGCACCTTTCTCCTGGGTGCACACAGAACAAAGTGAGCACGGATTTGTCCCCAACAGGTCCTGCCAGACCAAGCTTACTGGATCGAGGGGATGCTGTTGATGTTTACCTGGATTTTAGTAAAGCCTTTGACAGGGTTCCCCATGATGTTCTGATGGGTAAACTACAGGACTGTGGACTGGACTCTAGGATAGTTAGGTGGATAGGGAACTGGTTGGAGAACCTCACTTAAAGAGTAGTTGTCAATGGCATTTCATCTGAATGGAGGGAGGTGTCCAGTGGGGTGCCACAGGGCTTGGTTCTGGGCCTGGTACTTTTCAATCTGTCTATAAATGATCTGGATAAACATATGGAAGGGTTACTCAGTAAATTGGCAGATGACACCAAATTGGGAGAAGCAGCAAACACACCATAAGATATAGAATTCAATGTGATCTGAACACACTGGAAAAGTGGGTAGATGTGAATGCAATTTAAGAAAGATAAGTGCCTCTGGAGAACAGGTCTACCCACCTATTTTCTCTATATTGGTAGACCTGGCATCAAGAGATTAGGTCTACCCACCCCTTTCCACTATATTGGTAGACCTGGCCTCAAGAGAACAAGTCTACTACCCACCCCCTTTCACTATATTGGTAGACCTGTCCTCCAGATAACATGTCTACCCACCCCAGTCCTCCATATTTGTAGACCTGTCCTCCAGAGAACAGGTCTACCTGCCCCTTTCCACTATATTGGTAGACCTAGCCTTGGACCATCACCCTGTGCTGAGCCTTAGAAAACATACCAGCACTTAGGGGAACAGGGGAACTCTTGCAGTCCTCCCTCTTCCCCTTCCTCTTTGCTATCCATGAAGCTTCACCCCTTTCCCTGAAGCTTTTTCTGCCACACCTGTTCTTTCTGCTTTCTTTTTCACCTACTGCTTTTATGGCCCCTTGCTTTTCTCCAGTCCCGATCCTGTCTGGTTATAGTAGCACAGATTATTTTTAAGCTAATTAATTGACCAAAAGCAATAGCACAAAACTAACATGCCATGCCCCCCCACCAACAACAAGATATAACCAATGGTCAGGAAGGAATCAATAAATGGTAACTGATTTTCCATCAGGAATATCATCACCAGACTACCTACAGGAGCAAAGTGGTAGAATCCACCAACTTTTGAGGGGTTTTGCCAGAAAAGCATACCTGGGGTAGGAAGTAACCCTGGAAATCCGGATCAAGGCTAAAGCAAACAGTAATAGGGTTGATCCAGCAAGCTTTTCGGCTTTGGCCAACAAAAAGTGCTACACTGGGGATGATGTGTCATGTGGAATGGAAGCTGTAATAAGAAGTCGACTTGGGCGGGTTTCAGTAAGAATGCTGGCTGGATACAATCCACTATTTTCCACAATGCAATTACCATTATTTCTGGCTAATGCAAAAGAAGCCATTATTTTGGTAACTTTTAGAGTCTGGGTCATCCAAACATGAGGTGGGGCATACTGACCAGTAAGGGAATCCTTTTTAAAAACTGGCATCAGATACTACCTTGCAATTAATGTTGATTGAATGAATAAATAAGGAAGTTCTATTTGTTCCCCCTCTAGTTCATTACACATGACTAGTTGAGCCAGAATGGGCATTTCGCTGCACATCCCACTGAGGACTGACTGTATCCACACTTAGATGCACACCCAGTATGTACCGGTAATCCCTGGTCCAGCAAGACATGCTAAATACATTTTTGGCCTCTGCCAACATCTGGGAAATGTGCTTGTTCCGTGAGCATCCCGTTTTGCCGCACTTTGGAGCCGTACTTAAAAGATACTAGTTAAAATCTGGAGTTCCACTTCCTGACGGGCCAATTGCGGACTTTCCCCCATCTGATGATTCCAGCGTGCAATCCTCCTGTCGGAATGGTCTGACGTCAGACCATCCCGAGCGGATGCCATTTTTAAAAAATTCTTAGCAATTTGTGCATAAATGTGTAAACACGCGACAGCCGCAGAGCTCCGCTCAAACGATCTGGACAATTTCATGTTTCTAAATTTTATAAACTGCATTAATTAAAAAGGTACCTAGAGAGAGGTACCACTGGTGGTGCTTTAATCATTCCTCCACGCATGCGCGGAAAAGCAAGTACACATTGAGGTGCGGATGCGCATGTGCAAACAGATTTTTTTTAAAAAAAACCCGCCTGCGCGGCTCCTTTAGGTGGATGCCGTCTAGACCATCCACCGTGGAGTACGCGTGTGGTAAGGGAAGCTGTTTGGTCATGCAATGCTGGATAAAAAAGATCGGGATCAAATTAGAGCCGGGCCAATTGCAGTATTAGCTGCCCGTCTGAACGCACCCAGAGTGATACAGATGGCAATCCTAAGAAGGTCTACTCAGACTCCTACTCAGGTCGATTCAGTGCAGCTTACTCCCGGGGAAGTGTTCCTAGGATTGTGCTGTCATGCAGAGGGTTGCCAGCAATGTTCCCTCTAAGTGGTGGAGTCTTGTGAGCAAAAATTCTACTCTGTGAGCTACTGGCACTAATGTTGTGAGCAAGTGATTTGGCTACTGCATCAATTAGTTTGCTCTGGAGCCCTCCTTCCTGAGCTAAGAGCAACGTGTGAGCCGGAGGCTAAAAAACTGTGAGCTAGCTCACACTAACTCAGCTTAGAGGGAACACTGGTTGCCAGCCTCCAAGTGGGGCCTGGAAATCTGTTGCTATTACAATTGATCTCCAGGCAATAGAGATCAGTTCCCCTGGAGAAAATGATTCCTTTGGAGGGTAGACTCTATGGCACTGGACCATGCAAAAGCCTCCCCTCCCCCCAGGCTTCCCTCCAAATCTCCCAAGTATTTCCCCACCCTCGTTTGTGCACTGACATCTGCTTCTACACATGACTTTCCAGAAATACTTGGGGAGAGGTGGTTAAAACCACCAAAGTTCTTCCTACTCTGAGACACAATTTCATTTAATTAAATCAACTGTTCAGCTTTGACGTTAAAGAGAATTTAAAAAAGAAAGGAGCAAGGCTAGTTGAAGTTTGTCTTCCTGAGTCACCTGTGCATCTTTCCGTCACGCCCCCCCTGCAAGAATGGCTGTCTTTATCTCTGCTATCTTGGTGACGTGGAATTCCTGAAGTACAAAGTACAAAAAGAGTGAAAGGCCCCGGTGATGTCGAGCCTTGATCACCATGCTGGGGCTTTTCGTTTTGGCTGCTGTTGTCCTCTGTGGTGAGTATTTCAGATGTGGAATATTTTGTCAGGACTGAAAGCATTTTTTTTTCTCTTAACTTCAAATAAAACTGCAGTTTTCAATGCCTTTTTCCATCTTTCCTCTGTTCAAAACTTTACCTTTCCTTAGGAGTAGTTGAATATATTATAATCTCGTTTCCTAGGTTTGGTTGAGCTTTGGGCATGGTCTTAATTGGTGTAAAAGGTAAAGGTAATGAACATAAGAACATAAGAGACGCCAATGTTGGATCAGGCCAATGGCCCATCCAGTCCAACACTCTGTGTCACACAGTGGCCAGAAATACCAGGTGCCATCAGGAGGTCCAGCAGTGGAGTCAGGACACTAGAAGCCCTCCCACTGTTGCCCCCCCAATCACCAAGAATACAGAGCATCACTTGCCTCAGAGTTCCTATCGATACCTCTGCTCCATATGTCTATCTAATTCCCTCTTGAAGCTGTCCATGCTTGTAGCCACCACCACCTCCTGTGGCAGTGAATTCCATGTGTTAATCACTCTTTGGGCGAAGAAGTACTTCCTTTTATCTGTTCTAACCCGACTGCTCAGCAATTTCATTGAGTGCCCATGAGTTCTTGTATTGTGAGAAAGGGAGAAAAGTACCTCTTTCTCTACCTGCTCTATCCCATGCATAATCTTATAAACCTCAATCATGTCACCCCTCAGCCATCATTTCTCCAAGCTAAAGAGTCCCCAAACGCTTTAACCTTTCTTCATAGGGAAAGTATTCCAACCCTTTTATCATTTAGTTGCCCTTTTCTGCACTTTTTCCAATGCTATAATATCCTTTTTGCTGTGTGGTGACCAGAACTGTGCACAGTATTCCAAATGAGGTTGCACCATTGATTTATACAGGGGCATTATGATACTAGCTGATTTGTTTTCAATTCCCTTCCTAATAATCCCCAGCATAGCGTTTCAGTGAGTTATCTGCTATGATTCCAAGATCTCTCTCTTGGTCCAGTCTCTGCCAGTTCGGACCCCATCAACGTGTATTTATAGTTAGGATTTTTGGCTCCAATGTGCATCACTTTGCACTTGGCCACATTGAACCCCATTTGCCATGTTGACACCCACTCGTCCATCCTCGACAGATCTCTTTGGAGTGTCTCACAATCTTCCCTGGTTCTCACCACCTTGAACAATTTTGTGTCATCCACAAATTTAGCCACTTCACTGCTTACTCCCAACTCCAAATCATTAATGAACAAGTTAAAAAGCATCGGACCCAGTACTGATCCCTACAGTACCCCACTGCTTACCACCCTCCACTGCGAAAATTGCCCATTTATACTCACTCTCTCTTTCCTATTAATTAGCCAGTTTTTTGATCCACGGAGGGACTTGTCCTTTTATCCCGTTACTATTGTGCTTACTTAAGAGCCTTTGATGAGAAACTTTCCCAGCATTACAACTATGGTTGCCAGCCTCCAAGTGGGGCTTGGAGATCTCCCAGAATTACAACTGATCTCCTGCCTACAGAGATCAGCTCCCCTGGAGAAAATGGCTGTTTTGGAGAGTGGACTGTATGGCATTATATTCCACTGAGGTCCCTCCCCTCCCAAACCATGCCCTCTTTAAGGCTCCATCCCAAAATCTCCAGGAATTTCCCACCCTGGGGTTGGCAATCCTAGTTATTACAACTGAGCTTCAGACTACACAGATCAGTTCCCCTGGACAAAATGGCAGCTTTGGAGAGCAACCTCTGTGGTATACTATAGATTCTAGGATAAATCCCTCCCTAGATTTCCTCCTCCTCAGGCACTGCCCCCAAATCTTTAGGCATTTCTCTGGCTGGAGTTGGCAACCCTATCCTGGATGCTTCTTAATGGGGTGATTGCAGGACTTCATCCTTACCTTTGTACAAGTCTTTGGTTTCTTTGCCTGAGGAAGAAGAGTCTGTGCCCTAGTCCATGACAACAGGAAGTGACTTTATATGATTGCTTATTGAGTTCTCCCAACAGCCACTGGTGTTTCTCAGGTCTCCAGTGGCTGTAGCTAACTGTGATCATGCACTTGGACACTGTTTTATTCCTTAAGGACGCTGTTCAGAGGGATCACTTGAGGACCATGGTCGTGTTGTTGGGGGCGAAGATGCAATGAGGAATTCATGGCCATCACAGGTAAATGAACCATCTCTTTTGCGGTCTGTGGTGGTGGTGGTGGTGGTGTTGGTTTACAATTCTGTTTCTTTAATTTGGGCTAGAGCTTCTGATTGTCCTGGTCCACTCCAGGACACACACTGAGCAAGAACCTGACTTATTAAACTGTGCTCCTGTTTGGGTATTATGCCTCCTTATTCTGATGGCTAGCGTGAAAGATGTAACACAACAGACGAAGGCCCAATCTGCATCTAGCACTTGCTCCGCTGTCTTACCACACACATGCTGGAACAGAAATTCCCCTCTGCATTGATTGATTGTCGGATTTTATGTCAGTGTCCACATTGCATGCTGCTTTCACTTCATTTGATCTCTCAGTTTTATGGTAGCCAACTGCATAGATTTATGGCCATTTTATTAATATTGTATTAATATTTATTAATATTTAAGATTAATATTTTTCTATAGATATGTACTTCTGTGATAAGCAAATCATATTTCTCTGGTTGGAAGTCTTGTAAGAAGATAGGTGAAATTTCTGGGTTTGTGTAACTTGGGCTTTTTAATAACCACTAAAAGCAGTGAGACAAAAAGCTGAAACCTGGTTTGCTTTTTAAATAATTACTCTCTATATTATTAAGCAGTGCTAAGAACTTTGGTAATTTTAGCACTTATTTTTACAGTAACTGTAGGGGTACATGTTACAGTCTTGCACAATAAAGAGAAGGATTCCTTGCCTCAATAAACAGGTTTTCAGCCTGGTTTGCTGGTTATAGTTCAAAGAGCCAAACTCACCCCTTACTTATTTGTATTATCAGATTGATAATCATCCTTTGATTGATAAATCCTGGAGAATTCTGCTGCTAAATGGTTTGCACAGGCAGAGTCTTGAAAATTGTGTTTTTTTTCAAACAATTTTATTATTTTCAGACAAACACACATAAATGAGAGAGTTTATACTTATTTATCTGTTGAAAATACCTCATACATATATTTCGAAAATTGTTGAGTCCAGATTCTCTAATTGGATGCAGGAGTGGAACCTCTAGTTACAGAAAGCCTTTTCGGTTTCCCTTGGGACCCCTATCCTTTTTGTTGCAGGCAGAAAAAAAGCAGGCTGAAAGGGAGGAAAATGTTGAGTGGGAAAATGGGTTGAGGAGAAAGGCTAAGCAGCGCCTTCCTCCCCTGGAGCTTCTGTTCAAGACTGCATTTTCCCTCCACTGTTCTTAATTTAAAGAAAACAACCCGCTAGAAGTGTCACTTTCCTCCAGTCCAACCCGCTAGAAGTGTCGCTTTCCTTCTATTCCAAGAGTCTCTTCTGCCAGGAGTGCCAGTCCCAGCGAAATGGACTCACAGGGAGACAGATACTCACTGGCCTATATCTTACAACTCCCCTTAGGAAAGTTTAAGCCAAAGGATCCTTGCTCCAACTTTAAGCGAATCTTCCATCAGAGGCAAAGCCACTTACTTTGGAAGAGAAATCCTTAGCCTTGAGGAAGCCTGTTAAGTCGCTCATTTAACAAAGCAGTCAGAGAGTGATTCAGCAAGAACACAACTTTATTCTTCAACTCGAACACAATTCTAACACAGATCAACATCTGATAGCCAGAACAGCCTTTACATTGCAGCTGTCCTGCTTTTAAACATTCCCGGCTAATATAGCCACACCCACTGTACACATATCAACCTATGAGGTTGCAGAGATAAGGTCCAATCACATTAGTTCCCGCTCAGGAAGCTTGCTTGAAGTGATTGGCTTGTTACTCCCTGGGCTAGCGATATGATTGGATATCTTTGGATTCTAGCCCAGGACAAAGCTCAACATGACATTTCAATTAGATGTTTCACGCATTGCATTCAAGGCAGCTTTGAATACATTACAAAGCCTTCCAACTTTCATGAGTGGAGTGGTAGGACAACTCCTTAGCCAAGAGGAAGGCTTCAAATTTTGCCCTCGTGTCCAACCATGAATGCTTTTAATAAGCGGTCTGCAAATGAGTGTCCCTCCAATAGATGATTTGCTCCTGTCGTATCACTAATCTGACTATAAAGGCATCTTGTGTTCCTTTTGGTGAGATAAAGAATAATCCAAGACTCTCTCAACGCTACCCCTATCTAGATTTCCCTCCAGTACTCTTCAGGAGAACGCTGGCTTCATACATGCGGCGGGACACTGGTGAGGCAGAACTGGGTGATGACGGCAGCTCACTGTGTGGACAGGTGAGAATATCTTCATTGGCTATCCAGGGCCCTGGTCACATGGCAAAGTTGCTGCGGGAGAGGCACGGATGGTGGGCAGATTATCCATGTGCGATCACACCCCAACATCTGGGAAGTGGAGCGCACCCGAGGTTACCGCCGACAATGCGAGTTAAAAAACTAGTACCTCCAAGGTACTAGTAAACGTTTGCCACGGGCTGCCTCCAGACGCCCGTGGTGTGATCGCGCCAGCGCGTGGCATTCCCCTCCGGTCCCTCGTTTACCTGCCGATGCTGAGGGAAGGACCGGTGGTGTGCTGCTGGCGCGTCTGATCGCGTAATCGCGGATCAAACTGCGCCGGGGCCACGCCTCCCCCCGCGATATCCAGCCTGTGTGACCAGGGCTCAGGAAAAGCAAAGAGGCATTAATTGGAATGTCAGTGAGTGGGACTGGGGCAGAGGAATTCATACTGGGTCTACTGCAAATGCTCGCCTTATGCCTTTACATGTGTAAAAAAAAAAATCAATCTTTTCTTGAGGTTGTGTCTTCAAATAGTAAGCCATACTGGGAATGAGGCCACTTCCACATGGGAGTTTTGCTCAGTTTGACATCCAGCCTGGACTGGGTTTTGTTTTTGCTTTTGTAGCATCCACACAACATCATCCTCTTATCGTTCCACTTTCCAGGGCTGTGAACAGACGAGCTGTTCGATCCGATGCCATTTCTGTTACCCTGCGGATTTAAATTGCACGTTCAAACGGCATCATCAGTATCCCATCCCACAGTCATTACGCCCCCCCCCCCATCCTCACCCCACTCTGATTGTGAGTTTTTTGACACCTGGGAAAGCCCAGTCTTTATGGATGTAGCTGGTTTCATCCCGCATTTCCAGACGGCTGAACTCTCCTTTGCAATCTCAAGCTGTTTGGGAAGTCTGAACCTTCTGTTTTTTTTGTCAGTTAGCCACCTGCATATCATCCGCTCTTCATGCCAGTGTTGTGAAACACCACTTGTGCATTTATTTTTACAGAGATCTCTTTCTTTCACACACACACACACACACACACACACACACACAGAGGAACTTCTCAAAAAAACAAAACAGCTGTGTGTTTCACTTTTTTGGGGGGGGGGACAGCAGGCTGAGAAGCCTCCTTTGTCTTTTTTCATGCCAGTTTCTCTGCCTACAGCTTTGCAGCACACGGGGTGGGGAAGAGGTTAATTGAAAAGATTAAAGTTTTTTCAGAGACTGGGGAGAGAGAGAGTCCGAGAAGGATCCTCTTTTTCATGCCTGTGACTCCAGTTTTGCACCAAGCTTTTAAATAACGCCAGCACACAGGATGAGACTTCTCTCTTTTATTCTCTCCTCCCGGCTTTGAAACATTGAGTTTTTCAAAAGCACTGTTCCAAAACACTCCCTGTAGAACACACAAAAGTAGCCACTTCCCTCACGCTGCACTACATATCCCAGCAGCCTCCTCCAGCAATCCCATTGGTCACCAGCTGCTGCCATCTTACCAGGAGTGTGAAGCATGCCCTTAAGTGGGTGGGGAGCCACAGCTGTCACCTTGGAATCCTCCTTTGAATTCTGGTGGAGAACTGCAGCTGTATAGGAACCCCTGAGATCACAGTCCTTGGAGGAGGGATTGCTTAGCTATCAGAAACCCCACCCAATGCACACAGGATATGTCTTCCTGCCTGCCATGCTGTGAACCTCTTATTCAGTTCTGAGTGCTTCATACCTTCTGCCAAACACCAGAGGGGAAGAATATGTTAGGGACTGATAGAAGGATTGCAGACTGGCAATATAACTTTTCCATTTTCATGCCCTCTTATCTCCAGAAACAGGAATTTCCGTGTGGTTGCTGGTGACCACAACATTTATCAAAACGACAGCACAGAGCAATATTTAAATGTGGAGCGTATCTTTGTGCATCCTTTTTGGAACAGTGCCTTCGTTCCCGGACAGTAAGTGTTATCCTGGAAATATTACCCACCCAAATAATCCTCCCGGATTAAGCAGCAGATCATGTAGTGCCTGGGATTAAAACTATTTTAGATACGCAATTGTTCCAGGTGTACCCAAAATTCAATGAAGCAGGTAGCTACAAAGGCATCAGCTTAGTGTAAAGAGTGACCTGAAGATCTATAAAAATCTTCTTTCCTTTTGCCCTCCCATTTATAGCAGCCAGCCAATAGCTAGCAGGCAGCATACATCACAAGGCTTTGAAAGCAGCCTGGAAATGCAAGGGAGTTCGGGGGGGGGTGCCCGAGGAGGGATTTCCTAACTAATTATGGTATATTCTGCACTTGTGGGCCCTGATCGGCATAGTCCAAGCCAGGGGTGGCCAAACTTGCTCAATGTAAGAGCCACCAAGAATAAATGTCAGATGACTGAGAGCCACAAGAAATGAACAAATATTATACACATTTTTAAATTGGAAAATATGCAGGTTTGTTTTTTATAAATATTAAACGAGACGGCCAAAAATAAAAACAAAAGAGATAAAAACAGATATTGATAATGATATTTATTTGTCCAGTGATATTTGTAGGCTTGGAGGGGGGCTTTGAGAACGCATTTAAAGTTAAAGTTGCTCTCTTTCTCTGCTCCGCTCCCCCCACACACACACCTCAAGCCTACCCAGGGAGGGGGGAACACTGGCTGGGGAAAGGAAGACAGATCGGGGAGCCATGTCTCCCCTTCACTTCCCCAGCCCCCCTGCTGTGAGCCACATAATGTGCGTGAAAGAATGGCATGTGGCTCCTGAGCTGCAGTTTGGCCACCCCTGGTCCAAGCTAGCCCGATCTCATCAGATCTCAGAAACTAAGCAGGGTCAGCCTTGGCTAGTATTTGGATGGGCAACCTCCAAGGAATGCCAGGCAGGCAATGGCAAAACCGCCTCTGAGGGCCTCTTGCCTTGAAAACCCTACAGGGGCACCCTAAGTCAGCTGTGACTTGATGGCAAAACAACGACAAATGCACCTGTGGTTGACAAATCAGGGTTTGCGCAACAAACCACAGTTTATAGAAACCACAGTTTATTGTGAAGTCCAAAAGCACTCAACATCTTTTAACCTAACCAGCCTCACAGGGTTGCTGTGAGGATAAAATAGGTTTTTTTTTAGGGAAAGAAAAGGGCCATTTATGCCACTCAAGAGTTTCTTTTGGTGATGACTGGTTTTTTAAAAAGCAAATAAAGAAATGCTTCAGTTGTTGTAGATTTTCCGGGTTGTATGGCCATGGTCTTGACGTCGTAGGACTAAGACCACGGCCATACATCCTGGAAAATCTACAACAGCTAATGAACTCCAGCCATGAAAGCCTTCGACAACATAAAGAAATGCTTCATTGCTTTTTTTACTGTCCTCCATTCCTTTCCTAATAGCCTCCTAGAAAAGTTTGTGTTTAGCAAAAGGTCTGGTGTGATCTGTTGGTCACCATGTTGGATGGGTTTCTTGGAAGTACACCACATTTAGCTTTTGGTTACGCAGAGAATATTATCGTGTTTTGAATTCTTGCTAGTTGCCCAACAGGTGCAATCCTAAACAGAGTTACACCTTTCTAACTCCATAGAAGTCAGTGGGATTAGAAGGGTCTAACTCTGCATTGGATGGCACTGACATTTCCCACCGCAGAATGATGAGGCATGGTAAATAAATAAAACAGCAATTCTGGTTTCCGTCAGGGTCTTTAAAGAAAGGACATGCGTTCATGTTGTGCCTTTTCATCCCATTGCCCATTGTCCCTCCTCTTCCCCTACAGCCATGATATTGCGCTGCTCCATCTCTCTCAAAATGCAGTTCTGAACAAATATGTGCAGCTTGGTTCTTTGCCCCCGGCTGGAGAGATCCTCCCTGACAACTATCCTTGTTACATCACAGGCTGGGGGATAACTAAAAGTGAGTTGTTATGGTAACTCCCACAAGGTACCAGGAAAGGGTATCAAAGCCTTCCTTGTGGTCTGCTTTGCTCACGATGTAGAAGCGCAAGCTTTTCATCTCATTGATCCCCAGTTCAAACCTTCCTACATCAGATCTGGTGCACAATATGATGTGTGAAATAGATAAATTAGGTGTGCAATAGATAAACAATGTCTGAAGTAGATAAATGGCAACTGCACAAGATAGGTGACACAGAAACTGGCTACGTCTTCGCAAATGGGGCTTTACAGCAAGTTCTAACCTACTCCAAAGCATCATGTACCATATTCTTAATGAACCTTATCCAAACTATTAATCCTGCTTTCCCCAATGGCGGGCCTAGTGCTGCAGAAAAAGAAAGCTATGCCAGATAGACTGCCCGGTTATTGTTATGTTTTAATAACTGTAGCTTGTTTCATTGTTGTTATTTAGAACTTTGTCCCATTAGGAAGACCGTAGTCTTTTGATGGGCAGACTAGACCCCCCCACCCCCAGTACTGAAAGGAAAGGAGCAGAGTAAGAGGAGGAAAGAAAGATGGAGGGGGGAAAGTACAGCAGAAGAAAGGAAGGAAGGAAGGAAGGAAGGAAGGAAGGAAGGAAGGAAGGAAGGAAGGAA
>NW_015163653.1:5590-14504 GCF_001447785.1 Gekko japonicus | reverse complement strand
AAAGAAAGAAAGAAAGAAAGAAAGAAAGAAAGAAAGAAAGAAAGAAAGAAAGAAAGAAAGAAAGAAAGAAAATGTGTGATAAAATTCCTGCCTTGTGCATTAATCTACACTACAATTATTTGCAACCAGACATAAAATGTGTAGTTCTAGGGGGGGGGAATGTGGACTTTGGAAATTCAAATCATGCAAAAGATGTGTTACATTAGCTTATGCAAAAAGTGACCGGAGATGATGTGAAAGTTGTAAGTAGTCCTGACTCCTCCAGAACCCCAGATCCCAACCAAGTGCACCCATTTCTACTCCACCTATTGGTAATGCTTCCTGCCGATGCCACTGCTCTGCTCCATAGAGGGTTCCCCAATGTTTTAAAGCTGGGGGGGGGGGGAATCCTTTTTGAACCCTTTTCTTGACAAATCATGTGAAATCGTCAATATTCCGATAACAGCAGTGATGCACTACCTGTGCAAATTGCAATCACAGGCCTTGCGTTAGTTCCAAATTTGCATTTTTTTAAAAAAGGGTGGGGGGCCTATCATCATAACCTGCATCACTAAGAATTCTCCACCCACTTGACAAGAAGGGGAAAGAAAGTGGTAAAGGAAATAGATCAAGCTGGCTAAGTAGTCATCTCCCCTGTGCTTCTGTACAGCTGATGGCAAGCTGGCCTCAGTCCTGCAGCAAGCCTCCCTCCCTGTGGTGAGTCATGCAACCTGCTCCACTCCAGAGTACTGGGGCTCAAAAGTCGAGGACAACATGGTGTGTGCTGGAGGGGATGGCACATGTGCTGGATGTCAGGTAATTGTTTGCTGGGGGGAAACACAAGCATATTAAAGGGCCAAATTAGATGTCGCGGTTTGTAACAAGTTGGGGGTCATGGGGCCTGTCCTAGGTTTTCCAACACTGGGTTGGGAAATCCCTAAAGATTTGGGGGTAGAGTCTGGGGAGGGTGAAGTTTCCAGGTGGGGCCTAGGGATCTCTCAGAATTACAGCCCATCTCCAGGCTACAGAGATCAGTTCTCTTGGACAAAACGGGTGCTTTGGAGGGTGGACTCTATGACATTGTACCCCACTGAGGTCCCTGTCCTCCCCAGGCTCCACCCCCAGATCTCTAGGTGTTTCCTAACCTGGAGCTGGCCAAGGGGGACCTGGCAACCCTAGGTTTGGGGAGGGGAGCAACCTCAGCATGGCACAATGTCATACAGTCCACCCTCCAAAGCAGCCCTTTTCTCCAAGTGAATTGAACTCTGTAGTCTGGAGATCAATTGCAATTCTGGGGGGGTCTCCAGGCCCTGCCTGGAGGTTGACAACCCCAGCATCTCCCCAACAGGCCAAATAGTGCCCCCATGGGGCCATTTTGAATCAGGAAAATGGTGTAGCGGGAATGGCTAGCCTCCTCCAGGGTCGGGGGAGAAAGGGTGGCACTTGGGGGGGGGGAGTTATCCCAGCAGTATCCACTAGAATGTGGTGTCCCGTAGGGAGTAATTCTCTCCCCCAGGCTGTTTAATATCTATATGTGGCCCCTTGCCTAGATTATCTGGAGATATGGGCTGGGTTGTCACCAGTATGTGGATGACACCCAGCTCTGTCTACTGATGGATGGCCGCCCAGACATGGCCCCAGGACACCTTGACAAGGCGTTATAGGCTGTGGCTGGATTACTATGACTGAGCCGACTTAAGTTAAATCCATCTAAGACGAAGGTCCTGTACCTCAGTCATGGGGGATTGGGTCAAGGAATCAGGCTAAGTAGTCATCTCCCCTGTGCTTCTGTACAGCTGATGGCAAGCTGGCCTCAGTCCTGCAGCAAGCCTCCCTCCCTGTGGTGAGTCATGCAACCTGCTCCACTCCAGAGTACTGGGGCTCAAAAGTCGAGGACAACATGGTGTGTGCTGGAGGGGATGGCACATGTGCTGGATGTCAGGTAATTGTTTGCTGGGGGGAAACACAAGCATATTAAAGGGCCAAATTAGATGTCGCGGTTTGTAACAAGTTGGGGGTCATGGGGCCTGTCCTAGGTTTTCCAACACTGGGTTGGGAAATCCCTAAAGATTTGGGGGTAGAGTCTGGGGAGGGTGAAGTTTCCAGGTGGGGCCTAGGGATCTCTCAGAATTACAGCCCATCTCCAGGCTACAGAGATCAGTTCTCTTGGACAAAACGGGTGCTTTGGAGGGTGGACTCTATGACATTGTACCCCACTGAGGTCCCTGTCCTCCCCAGGCTCCACCCCCAGATCTCTAGGTGTTTCCTAACCTGTGTGGGCTCGTATCCACCCGGTGCTGCATAAACTGCAATGGCTGCCTATTAAATTCCAGATCCGTTTCAAGGTGCTGCTGCTTACCTTTAAAGACCTATACGGCCAGAGGCCAGCATACCTATGAGACCACCTCTCCCCATACGAGCCCCGGAGGGCACTGAGGTCCACAAATCAACATCTTTTAGTGGTCCCCAGCCCCAGAGATGTCGATTAGCCTCAACCAGGGCCAGGGCTTTTTCAGCCCAGCCCCTGCCTGGTGGAATGAGCTCCCCTATGAGAGCTAGGCCCTGTGGTACTTATTACAGTTCCACAAGGCCTGCAAAACAGGGATTTTCCACCGGGCATTTGGTTGAGGCGGCGGATGTCCCACCCACCACAGCTTTTTTGGCCAATAGTCCATCAGTGGCCTGATCCGACTGGACATCTGATTGGATATTTAATTGTTATTGCTTTAACATCTGATCTCTCTGTTTACATGGTATTTTATGATATGATATTACTATGTGTAAATTATTTTAATATTATTTAAACTGTATTATTTTAATTGTTGTACACTGCCCTGAGCCCATTTAGGGAGGAGGTGGTATATAAATCTAAACAGATAAAATAAGCCCAAAGCCTCCCCTCTCCCTGAGTACCAGGGCTGCTTTTAAGATACTCTGAGGTGGGCCCAGGGGCTTCTGGCGGGACCCACTGCAGCCAAACCCCCCACCAGTACACCCTTCCCCCAGTGATTGTTCCACCACCTGCATTGCTGTTCCTGCTGCGTGGCGACTCGAGGGAAGGGTGTAAAGGTGACGCACAGCAGTACTGCTCATGGCAGACGCACCCCTAGCTGCATGCACCAGCAAACAGTGTTCTGAAGGGAAAGGGCATGCAAGCCAGGCAGGGGGTTGAAAGTCCAGGTGGATGGAAGGGCTCACAAGTGGGGGTGGGGACAACAAGCAGGTGGGGGGCATGCGGGCCAGTGGGCAGGAAGGGAGATGAGGCTGGGGCCAGATTATGGTTAACAGAGGGCACTTGAGCAACCTCTGCCCAGCCCACCCCCAAGCCTGGAACCAGCCCTGCCCTGTGCCGCAATCCTGCTATGTACCTGGTGCCTACGGCACTTGGGAAATTAACTCCTAGATGTTGCCATCCGACTAAAGGGTGTGTGTTTGTTTATTCTTCAAAATCTAAAATTATAATTTTAAAAATGGTTATTTACATTTGATTTCAAAGAACGCAATCAGTCTTTGGAAAGGATGATCATTTCTGTATTAACATTCGCATTTTGGTAATGACTTGGTTGCTGATTTTTTAACAAGTAGCACATTTCAAATTAGAATGTCAAAGTTTTCTACCAACTAATCCCAGAATATGTGTCTCCCTCTGACACTAAACCTGATGGCCATGTGCTTTAGCGGAGCAAGGAAAATCAAGGTTTCTGCAGAGGATTTGTGGAAATATATCAGGTTGGGTCCACCAGAGCATTTCCACAGATGCATGCAGTTCTGTTGGCAAACCACACCTCCCCTAGGGTTGCCAGCCTTCAGGTGGGGCCTGGAGATCTCCCGCTTTTATAACTAATCTCCCGCTGATAGAGATCAGCTCCCCTGGAGAAAATGGCTGCTTTGAAGGGTGGTCTCTATGGCATTGTACCATGCTGAGGCCCCTCCCCTCCCCAAACCCCACCCTTTCCAGGATCCACCCCCAAAGTCTCCAGGTATTTTCCAACCCAGAGTTGGCAACCCTAACCTCCATCCTCCTGCTGCACCCTGAAATGCCCCCCTAAAATGCCCAGGAGCAGCAAGTTAGGGGGCATTTGGGGCTGCAGCAGGAGAGGGGCACTGAGAAAGTCACACCTTGTAGATGGAAATTCGTCCCCAGAAATGCTCCAGTGGATCCAAGCCATTCATTAAAAAGAAGACTCCTCCTCAAATGGCCTGAAAAGGCCTAAACATTCTCATTTTCATGCGGGAGCCACAGAATGTTAAAGAGGTGAGAAGAGAAGGCGATGGGATGGGAGAATGGCTTACTTAAATGCCACATCTCCAGAGGGCTGCTTGAGGTTTCAACTCCTAATATCTTAGGGCCCTAACAACCTGCAAGGGGAGATCGATGCCAGGGATAAAATTCTCTATTCCTCATGAGTTCTTAACTGGGATAATATTCTTCTGTGATTGTCCCTTCTTTATCTGAGAGGCAGCCATAAAAAAAAAACACCTCTCTGCTTGTGCTTGCTGTTTGGAGCCGGAAAAATAATGATACTGTTAGGAGGGCATTCCCTTTAATCTAAGATCAACAGTGCCATGCCTTTGTTGAACTCACCACAGATGGTTTCCCAAGTACAGCCCTTTACTTTCCCTATAAGAGTGAACAGCAGCCATTTGCTTATATGAGGGAGAGGGTCAGAGATAATTTTAGTGTGGAGAAATTTTTTTGCCGAAGATCTCAGAGATCATCTCCCTTATAAATAAAAGCCAAATGGTGGTGGCACTTCTCTAGAACATTCCACACGCTCCAAAATCAGTTCGCTCTCTGATCTGTCATTCAGAGGGTCTCCCTATCCACTGGCTGCTTTGCCTGAGTCCTGCCTCCAACATTCTAAACATTTTGCTAATCCTCTCCCCCCCATAGCCAGTCAGAACACAGAGGTTATTTGCAAATGCAGCCTCATTGGCCTCTGCCTCGGAACACAGAGGTCGTTTGCATATGAAACTTGATTGGCTTTTGCCTCTAACATTCTAAACAGTTTTGGTGTTCTGAGGTAAAATGTGTCCAATCTCCAGGTGAGGGCTAGAGATCACTCAGAATTCCAACTGCTTTCCAGATGGCAGAGATCAGTTCCCCTGGAGAAAATGGTTGGCCCTGTATCCTTATATGCTGCTGAGGTGGCCCCCGTATGACAGCAAATGTGACGTAGCAGTCAGGGCTTCAGAGCACGGGAGAGGCTGCAGGTGTGTGGGGGGTGGAACGTTGAAGAGTCAGGGGGAAATAAAGGTAGGTTGATGATTGGCTGGGAAGGAAATAGGGTTGCCAACTCCAGGTTGGGAAATTCCTGGAGATGTGAGGGATGGAGCCTGGAGAGGGTGATGTTTCAGGAGGCGTGGGACCTTGGACAGGTACAAAGCCAGAGACTCCACCCTCCAAACCAACTATTCCCTTCTGGGGAACCATCGTTGCCAATCTCCAGGTGAGGGCTGGAAATCACTCAAAATTACAACTGTTCTTTAGGTAGCAGAGATCCGTTCCTCTGGAGAAAATGGTGGACTCAGTGTCATTATACCCTGCTGAAGTCGCCACAGCAAATTGACACTGAGTGTCCAAGGCCGGGGCACCCGCCCAGAGCCTCTTTCCACAACGGGCCTTTTTCCTAGTAAAGATATAATGGAAAGTAGTCAGTGGACAAACAAACTGGGGTGAATTTGTATGCATGCATCATGTTTGCAAAAATGTCCAGTTCATTTTGAAAATTTTGTTCAAGTCTATTCACTTGAAATGTGGTAATTTCTTTCCCTTGCTTGTCAAGTTCTCATTTTTTGGCTGATTGAGTTTGGTTTCACAAGGGGCACAGTGCATTGCCTGAGTGGCAGATTTTCAACAAAATCAGTCTGTTTTGAAGCAGCTGCTCAAGTTGCTTAACTGGAGAGAAATTTTGCTCTTGTTATAAAAGTCAAAGAGAAAAGGAACACATCAAAAATGGGGGTGATGCATGCCTTCCCTCCCTGCTCTTTTCTCCAGGGGGATTCTGGAGGCCCTTTGAATTGCCTGGTGAGCGGCAAATACTATGTCTATGGAGTCACTAGCTTTGTTTCAAGTAAAGGATGTAACATCTATCAGAAACCCACCGTGTTCATCCGTGTCTCTGCCTACATTTACTGGATTAACAAGGTAAATTTATTGCAATAAACACCTATGGGGAAGAAATTACAGAGGATAGCAGAAGCACATATTGATAAGGTTGCCAATTCCAGGTTGGGAAAATACTGGAGATTTGCGGGTGGAGCCTGAGGAGGGTGCGGTTAGGGGGGGGAGGGACCTCAGTGGGGTGCAATGCCATAGAGTCCACCTTCCAAAGCAGCCATTTTCTCCAGATGAACTGATCTCTGTCCCCTGGAAATCAGTTGTAATCCCAGGAGATCTCCAGCCACCACCTGGAAGCTGGCAACCCTATTCCTCCTATCCAGTACAGACCCACACACAGATTTCACTCCCATGCTGTGTTCCCCATTTTCTTCTGATTCCAGAGGGACAGGTTTGGGGATGGCTGGAGCAGAATGTGGTAGTTGAGAGGGGGAGGAAAGGCAAAATTAAAAGCGTAACACTAATCTGAGGTGAATCGTGTCCCCAGAAATGGGGAAAAACACTTCCAGGATGAGGTACCAACTTCTATTGGGAAAGGTTAAACAAGAAAAGCCACATGTACACACACACACACACACACACATCTTGTTAGTCTACCTTTTAGATAGGACTGTAACAACCCTCATGTGATTGAGGAATGACCTGGTCACCCAACTGGCACACTGACTTGGGGAAATCTTTTCTAGCCTTCTTGCAGAACTCTACAATGTCCAGGATTCTTGGGGGAAGGGGTAACCAATAAATCATTTTAAATGTAAATATGCTTCTTAGCACAATTACCTTGTAAGCTTATTGGCAAATGCCTGTTCCTATTGTGGTCTTGGCTTTGTTGTGCTCACTCTCACAGCCTAATCTGTCTCGCAAGGTTGTTGAGAGGGTGAAGTAGTGGAGGGGAAAATTCCATACGCTGCCCTGAGCAACTTGGAGGACAATGGAGATTTTAAAAATCATGTATTTTATTTATTTACTTCATTTCTACCTCACCTTCCTCCCTCATGGAGACACACAGTGGCATACATCACTCTCCTCTCCTCCATTTTTATCCTCATCATAACCCCGTGAGGTAAATTAAACTGAATGTCTGTAACTGGCCTAAGGTGACTCAGCAAGCCACACTGTAGTAATAGACAAACCAGTGTGGTGTATGTATAAAGGGAGGGGCTTCTGTATTTTAAGAAGCCCTAGAGAGTATGTTTCTGTGCATAGACATTCCACACCTGTGGAATTTCTGTCAGTGGGGGACCAGTCATTCAGAGTCATCAGCCCAGTGCAGGCGTTGGACACACCGCAGAAATGTCCACAAGTTCTTATATATACAATTCTCCTAATGTATTGGCCATTTCCAGTTCTCCAACTGGCTGTGCTGTGCTCTCCATCAACCATTGACCCATCCACCGCCACTCAAGAGTAATCACGTGCCATTGGCTGGGTGCTGGGTCCGCTCCTCTTCCCCGCCCATTGCCACTGTTCCCCGTCAGAATAACTGCCTGATTAGCTCCTTCTCCTGCTTGGCTCCTGTGGGACTAACTTTTCCCTCAGTGGCTGTTGCTAGGCAACCAAGCTTGGTTCTGTCAATAAAAAGACAAAGAAATGAAGCCCTTTCCAGGCCTTTGTGGGGAACTCATTGGGGCCAGTCCTGACTAAGGTTGCCAGCACCAGGTTGGGAAATTCCTGGAGACTTTGTGCTGAAGTCTACGGAAGCCAGGGTTTAGGGAGGGGAAAGGCCTCAGCTGAATAGAATGCCATAGAGTCCACCCTCCAAAGCAGTTATTTTCTCCAGGGGGAGAGAGGTCTGTTGTCTGGAGTTCAGTTGTGATCCCAGGTGATACCACAGTCAGTGTGGCATAGCAGTTAGCGCTTCAGAGCAGAGTCTGCCAGACCCAGGTTCTTGCTGTGGAAGCTGGTTGGTGATTTTGGACCAGTCACAGACTTTTAGCCTAACCTACCTCACAGGGTTGTTGTGCAGATCAAAAGGGGTAGAAGAGAATGATGTAAGCTGCTTTGGCCCCACTGCAGAGAAAGACTGTGCTTTTCCTCCTGGGGAACCATTGGTGCCAATCTCCAGGTGAGGGCTGGAGATCACTCAGAATTACAGCTGCTCTCCAGATGACAGAGATCAATTCCCCTGGAGAAAATGGTTGACTCTGTGTCCTAATACCCTGCTGAGATGGCACCCCATGACAGCCAGTGTGACGTAGCAGTCAGGGCTTTAGAGCAGGGTAGAGGCTGCAGGTGGGGTGGGAGTTGGAAAGCTAAAGTCAGATGGGCAGGTAAAGGTAGATTGATGATTGGCTGGGAAGGAGATAGCATTGCCAACTCCAGGTTGGGAAATTCCTGGAGATTTTAGGGGTGGATCCTGGAGAGGGTAGAGTTTGAGGAGGGGTGGGACCTCAAACAGGTATAATGCCATAGGCTTCACCCTCCAAACCAGCCATTTCCTCCTGGGGAACCATTGTTGCCAATGTCCAGGTGAGGGCTGGAGATCACTCAGAATTACAACTGCTCTCCAGGAGAGAGAGAAGGAGATGGAAAGCTGAAGTCAGGGGGCAGATAATAGTAGGTTGATGGCTCGCTGGGAAGGAGATAGCATTGCCAACTCCAGGTTGGGAAATTCCTGGAGATTTTAGGGGTGGATCCTGGAGAGGGTAGAGTTTGAGGAGGGGTGGGACCTCCAACAGGTACAATGCCATAGGCTTCACCCTCCAAACCAGACATTTCCTCCTGGGGAACCACAGTTGCCAATCTCCAGGGCTGGAGATCACTTGGAATTACAGCTGCTCTTCAGATGGCAGAGATCAGTTCCCCTGGAGCAAA
>NW_015163653.1:0-5504 GCF_001447785.1 Gekko japonicus | reverse complement strand
GTTCATCTATTCTTTCAGTATGAAAATTTGCATTTCTATAAATCTTGTTTTTAAAAAATCAGGGAATGTTTGGCTTAGTGACTTTATTTTTTTTCTTTCAGGTAATTTCTTTGAACTGAACAATCTAGAAAACAGAAGTTACATCCGAAGCCGAAATGTTCTACACTATTTTTTGTCAGAGGAATGTGGAAGTGCCTGCAACCCTTTGCAGAAATAAAGCTATATATACTTATGTCGAGACTTCTCTTTCTTTATGTTTGGAGATTATATTACACTTAGAAATAGCCATGGAATCGCAGGCTGTTTAGGATTTTTTTCTTCTTTTTGTAGAAAACTAACCCTGCATGTGGCTGGAGATCTCCTGCTATTACAACTGATCTCCAGGCGACATATCAGTTCACCTGGAGAAAATGGCTGTTTTGGAAGGTGGACTCTGAACCCCTCCCCTCCCTAAACCCCACCCTCCTCAGTCACAGGCTCCATCCTAAAAATCTCCAGGTACTTCCCAACCCGAAGGTGGCAACCCTATGTAAAGGGCTAGGCTAGAACCTGTCTGCGTGATATACTCGTTTTTTATATGCCTGCTACTTTTTACATGGGGAGATATTGAAACTGGGACTCCCTCCACCTACAGCCCATTCTACCACTTCATGATTCTACCTCCTGCATAAACTAGGCCTAAGATATTAGAGTTAAATGGAGGGGAGTAAATTCCATCAAGCTCAAATGAACTTGACTGACTGAACTCAGCATGAACCTGACCTGAAAGAAGAGAAGGCAGGTAACTCAGGAAGTTGATACCTTGTTTCTTTCAGTCATGTGATTTCCTCCCTGAGCACAGGATCCTTAAAAGAACAGAGGCGTGCAGCTGAGTACGGCCTATTTGATGTCTTGTGCCCCAATTGTTATAGAAGAATACAGCTCCTTCTTTGGTCTGTTTCCTCACACAGCTCTTCCTATCTGCCTCTGGATTGTATTCGGTCTAGCAGACAGCAGTTGAGTGGTCTGGTCTGTCTTTGAACTCAATTCAGAATGCCTTGGCTGCTTTATCCCTGAAGCTTTAGAGCAGGGTTGTCAAACACACGGCCCATGGGCTGGCTCTGGCCACCACAGGGCTCCTATCAGTCCCTTGAGCAACTGGCTCCCTTCTCCAGTTTTGCTACTGCTGCATCGAAGCTTGCTTTGCCAGACTCTCTCAAATCCCCAGGAACCCTTAAAAGCCCCCCCCCCCCCCCCCGTTCTCTGCTTTGGTTGAGGCTCCTCCCCTCCTCCTTCTAGGGGGAGGGAGGGAACAAGCCAGAGCTTGCTTTCTGGCCAGGCTCCCTCAATCACACAGGAGACGAAGGCAAGTCTTTCTTTCCTTCCATTGGCTGAGGCTCCTCCCCTTCCTTCCCCTTTGCTCGGCTGCCTCAATTGCACGGGAGAAATACAAAGCACTTTTAAGACCAACGATGTTTTATTCAAGGTATGAGCTTTTGTCTGTCTTGCTGCAGTGTGTGTGTATTTTATTGGGCTCATTATGCTGTGTGTGTGTGTTTTGTTGGGCTTGTTATGCCAGGGCTCTCCTGGGTGGAACTGGGTTCTCCCCTCTTTTTCACTGTATTCATGCCCTCATGATCCAGTCTTTCTCAGCCGGAAAGCAATGTGAACTGTTTAGATGAGGAATAACAACAAGCCAGTGAGGTGGATTAGGCAGAGAGTGTGTGTCCAGAGCATGTTCACCCAGCACATTTCCATTGTAGACTGGGGATCTTGAATCTAGACTTCCCAGATAGCAGGCTGATACTGACCACTATGCATGGCTGTCTCTCTATTCTTGCACTGCCTCATAGGAGTTGCAGTTATTTTTCTGGGAAGACTATAGTTTTGTAGACAAACATATAGCCTTCACTCTGTGTCATTATGCCTTCACATGTTCTTGACCAGCACACAAAGCAATTTATGTACAAAAACTCACAATGCCCAGCCATTTCATGTTTTCCCCTGAGTCCTAGGCTCAGAGCACTCACCATGAGTTTTCTGTAATGAATGTCAGTAAATCAAAAGTAGGTTTGCTTATAAATACACACCTGAACAGCATATTAAAGATTGCTACAGCACAGACATTTTGATGTAATAATTCAGAGCAAGAGGTGTCAGTAATCAGAGACTGTTAAACAAAATATTGCAAGACTACTAATGTTTTAAGCATTTTTAAAATTTAAGTTAAAAATTATTTAATTGTTTGGTGTAGAGTTGTTCTCTATAGCACCCATAATTGGAGGCAACCCTTTCAACTTTTCTTTTCAGGTACAGAAGAAGATGGAGAAAAATAGTAGTAATTGAGGTAGAAATGAACTGTAGACTATGACGTGTATTAGGATTAACTAAACGTTATGGGGAAGTTGGACGGGAATCATAAACGGGTAAGATAGGGGCATATGAAAAGAAGAGGGCTTAAATGAGAGTAGAAATTTCAGGCTGTTGGAATAGTAACCTCAGGTGACTTTTTTATTTCATTTGGTTATTATGATTGTTAAAAATGGAAAATGAGTATATCAATAATATGGGTAATTAATGTGTGTTTGTTTGTGTGTGTTTGTGGACTGATGGATATACTCAATAAAAAACAAGTATAAAAAAAAGATTGCTACAGCGCACAGACATTTTGATGCAATAATTCAGAGCAAGAGGTGTTAGTAATCAGAGACTGTTAAATAAACAAAATGCTGGTCTGGATGAATCACAAGCGGGAATTAAGATTGCTGGGGAAAAGATCAACAACCTCAGATATTAATACGATACCACTCTAATGGCAGAAAGTGAAGAGGACCTTAAGAGCCTCTTGCTCAGGGTAAAAGAGGAGAGCGCAAAAGTGGGCTTGAAGCTCAACATCAAGAAAACTAAGATCATGGCATCCGGCCCCATCACTCCTTGGCAAATAGAAGGGGAATTCGTGGAAGTAGTGACAGACTTCACGTTCCTGGGATCCCAGATTACTGCAGACTGTGACAGCAGCCATGAAATTAAAAGACGCCTGCTCCTTGGGAGGAAATCGATGGTGAACCTAAACAGCATGATAAAAAGTAGAGACATCACCCTGTCAACAAAAGTCCGCATGGTCAAAGCAATGGTATTCCCAGTAGTCATGTATGGCTGCGAGAGTTGGACTATAAGGAAGGCTAAGCACCGAAGAATAGATTCTTTTGAACTATGGTGCTGGAGAAGACTCTTGAGAGTCCCTTGGACTGCAAGAAGATCAAATCAGTCAATCCTAAAAGAAATCAACCCTGACTGTTCCCTGGAAGGCCACATAATGAAACTGAAGCTCAAATACTTTGGCCACCGGGAAAGATTGAAGGTCAAAGAAGACGGGTACGGCAAAGGATGAGATGGTTAGACAGTGTCATAGATGCAACGAACATAAAATTGAGCAAACTTCAGAGGACGGCGGAAAACAGGAGGGCCTGGCGAGATCTTGTCCGTGGGGTCACGAAGAGTCGGACTCGACTGTGCGACTGAGCAACAACAACTAATGTAAAGACTACTAAAACACTCGGCACAATCCTGTAGAGTAGAACCAGATCTAGAACTTTATTAATAAAGGAGGGAAGCACGGGTTCAACAAGATTTTGGATCCCACAGCTCTCTCTAAGGTTACAATGGGAGACATAAGATTTTATACCCCCTATGACACTTAGAAATAAATCATAATTATTGGTTCCATCAAACGTCATATATCAGTCACAATGCTCTGATTGGGCCCAGACCTGTGGGCTGGATTTTCTCAGGCAAAAATGTACCTCCTTCAGTTAAACAATGGGCCTTCTTCTTCCCAGGCTATGAAGTTCTAAAAAGTATCTAATGTAACAGATATCGGTACATCGTGCAGTATGGTTTCCATCTAACGCAAGCTAACTGGCATCAGGGACATGCGCAGTTACAACTGGCCATTATAAGCAAGGTCATAAGCAGTCAGTTACTGCCTGTCAGCATTTAGTATTTTTCCCAGAATGCATTTAAGCAATGAACCAAAGTGAATATTTGAATATATGTTCATAATTGATTTCTGTTTCTGTAATTAGAATCATCAATGGCACTTAACATATCTGTATGTCTGTGTGTTATGTATTAAGTTCTGCATTAGCTTGAGTTCTGAAACAGGATTGTAAATACACCAATCAGAGCTGCACAATGTTCTGGAGGGAAGCACTCTGATTGGACCTTATCTGTAAATAGTGATTGGTTGTTAAGTGACTTGTGGGCGTGGCTACCTAAGCTCGGACTGTTTAAAAGAGAGCCTGTTGCTCTATGTTTTTGTCTCATTCATGATTTCTTCTGACCGTTAATAAAGCTGATTCACTGTTCACAAGCTGTGTTGAATTTCGTACTTAACACTGTGTATGTCAGAGATGCTAACTGAGTCCACTAAGGTTAGTCTAAGTCAGACAGAGTGCTGAGTGCATAACAGTGTTTCATAAACTGTGTGTATAACAGAGTATACGGGCGTGAGAGACAGAAGCTAACAGAAACCTGAGTTAAAAAGGGAAAGATTAAACTGAGTCCAATGAAGGAGCCTTAGAGCTTGGCCACAATACTTGGGAAAGATTAATTTAGGATTGGAATTAGATTCCTAGTAGCAGCATTACATGCCAAGAGAGAGAGAGAAATCACAAGCAAGTTAAAGATGCACAATATCTAACCACACAAATTAAAAGAGAAGTCATAACAAGTAGCTTATGTTCCTTGGGTACTATTGGCCACAAGAATACACACTGTCTGTCACCCTGTCCAACACAGGGCTTGTAAGACCATTTCCTGTTGTATCTGTGACACGTAGAAAATCTTTAAAAATGTCTTTGATTCACCCTGATTTGCCATTAACAAAGAGAGGGGCCCTCGAGAAAATGGGGGGTTAAATTCTAAGAGAAGAGAAAAGGGGATCCATTTGAAACACACAGCGTAACCACATGCCTTTAACAGACTCTCGTGTGCCTTTCGGAATGGGATTGTCTGAGAAACCACAGCCCGCCTGGGGCCATACCGAATCTTTTTCTTTAGTCAAAGTTGGAAGCAGGTGTATATCTGTGTGTGTGTTTTTTTACTCTTTAGAGTATCGTAAGTAACAGGCTCCATATTGTGAGAAAGACAACATCAGTGAATTATCCTAAGCTAGATTTTTTTTAAAGCCCTTTGATATGAGAAATAAATACTTCTAAATTTGCATTCTGGGAGCAATGTAGAAAGTAGCACCTTGACAACCAACTACAGAGCCTATCCAAAGGAAACCAAAGGAATAAGCTTCTTTGCAGGATGGGGGGGGGGGAAGTAGAGGGAGGAGGACAACTTGATGGCAAAGATAAGGACTCTTGTCTCTGTTACATAGGAATTGCATTTTAGTTCTGGGCTTTGTAAAGAGGAACTGAACCTTTAATTGCTAGGGAAGCATCCATGTAGAGAGATTTCTCCTTTGCTAAAGGGCTCTGGTAGGTCATTGGCAACTCTCGCTCTTTAAAGGATCAGTG
>NW_015163652.1:418349-433254 GCF_001447785.1 Gekko japonicus | reverse complement strand
TGCCTTGTCAGCAGTGCTCGCATTGTACTTACCAAGACCAGGTAAGTTGTCTATTGAATAGTATAAGATCTGATTTCTTCATTCCAAAACTTTACCAATTGTATAATGAGATTTTTGAGTCTGGCTCATTGCCATTGTCATTATACGATGCGTATGTCACTGTAAGTCAAAAACTTGGCAAAAATCATATCCAGTATGCAAATTTTTGACCCATTTCTTTGTTGAATGTAGATGCTAAGATATTAATTGCTACTCTTGCTAACACACTCCACAAGGTTGTTGCAACTTTGGTACATGTAGACCAGGTAGGATTTAAATGAGGCAGGAAAGGCCCTGGTAATATCAGGCTGGATCCTGATCTGATTAGTTTAACTAGTAAGAGATCTGATCAAGTTGCAATTTTCTCACCTGATGCTGAAAGTTTTTAATCAATTTGGTTTTCCTCATACATTTTTGAAGTTACTAGGTAAGTAAATTAACTTTTTAAATACCTTTCCAGTTCTGTAGTGTGATCCAGTGCTATTGTTATCCTTTACAACTGGAGTCATCATTATATAGATTACACGAAGCTTTGCAATGGAGTCTGCCTGGCGTTTTAACTTTAATGCTGTTTTACTTGTTTTTTAATTAGTGTTATTTCTGCTTCAGTTTTAGACTATTGTGATGCTTAACAATTTAATTGGTTTGTTGTTTTAGCATGTTGTAACTGCTTTGTGGATATTTTAATGCCAAGGCAGAGTAGAAATGTTTCAAATAAATAAGTAAATCTAGTGAATTGTGTGACAGGAAGTCTGAATTGGGGAACAGGAATCACTGGACTTACTGGCAAGGTTGCACCAAGTGAACAGGTGTTGCTAAGCACTTCATTACCGAAAAATGGATGCATATGATCTTATAATATATAAGTCTGCAAGGAATTGCTGGTGTTTGCTTTATTTCTATTTTCCATCTGGACTGTGCTCTGAATAAAGCTGACCATTTATAACAATTAATGTCTGTACATTGCTAAGTATATATTGATCTCCCTCCCATAATGAGGGAATCGAATCTGAATTTCTCCTTTCTCAGATTCTGACGTTGAACTGCTGGAATCACGTGAAGAATTATCCAATTCTTCCTCATTGGGTTCCTCTCCTTCTTCCAGATTACGGTCCTCGTCTTTATCTGTGTGCAATTATTTCTTCAAAAGGTTTTTGGCCTTTTGGACAGAATCAATTTTAACTGTAGGTTATTAGTTTGTCTTGTAGGAAAAGAATTACATCTTTATACTGTCATCTTCATTTCTGGATCTTAAATGGAATGTCTTTCAGAATGTTAATTTCTTCTTCGTTGACTTTAAGTGTTTTCCCCACAGTAGATTTTACAACATTGTCTCTCATTGTTCTCTTGGGTTTAGGGTTGGGGTTAGGGTTTGGGTTTAGGGTTAGGCTTAGGGGTAGTGTTAGGTTTAGGGTGAGGGTTAGGTTTAGTGTTAGGTTTAGGGTGAGGGTTAGGTTTAGGGTTAGGGTTGGGGTTGGGGTTAGGGTTAGGGCTAGGGTTAGAGTTAGGGTTAGGTTTAGGGTTAGGGCAAGGCCAAAGGCTAGGGTTAGTCTATCCCTAGGTTTAGGGTTTGGGCTAGGGCTAGGGTTAGGGTTGGGGTTGGGGTTAGGGTTAGGGCTAGGGTTAGAGTTAGGGTTAGGTTTAGGGTTAGGGCAAGGCCAAAGGCTAGGGTTAGTCTAACCCTAACCCTAACCCTAACCCTAGCCCTAACCCTAATCCTAAACATATTAACCCTAACCCTATCCCAAGCCCTAGTTCTAACAGTAACACTAACATTAACCCTAGCCCTAACCCCAACACTAACCCTAACCATAACCCTCACCCTAAACCTAACCCAAACCCTAGCCCAAGCCCTAACCCTCACCCTAACCTAGCCCTAGCCCTAGCCCTAGCCCTAACCCTAACCTAAACTCTAGCCCTAGTCTGAACCCTAACCCCAACCCTAACCCTAATCCTAACCCTAAACCCAAACCCTAACCCCAGCCATAAACCTAACCCTAGCCCTAACTCTAGCCCTAGCACTAGCCCTAACCCTAGCACTAGCACTAGTTCTAGCCCTAGCCCTAGCCCTAACCCTAACCTAAACTCTAGCCCTAGTCTGAACCCTAACCCCAACCCTAACCCTAATCCTAACCCTAAACCCAAACCCTAACCCCAACCTCAAACATAACCCTAGCCCTAACTCTAGCCCTAGCACTAGCCCTAACCCTAATTCTAAGACTAACCCTAACCCTAGACCTAGCACTATCCCTAACCCTAACCTTAACCCTAGCCCTAACCCCACCAAACCTATCCCTAACCCTAACCCTAACCCTAACCCTCACCCTAAACCTAACTCTAACCCTAATACTAAACCTAACCCTAACCTTCACCCCAGTCCTAGCTCTAACCCTAGCCCTAACCGTAACCCTAACCCTAACCTTAGCCCTAAACCTAACCCAAGCCCTAGACCTACCCCTACCCCTAGCCCTAACCCTAACTCTAAACCATAATCCTAACCCTAACCCTAGCCCTAACCATAACCCTAATCCAAACCCTAGCCCTAGCTCTAACCCTAAACCTAGCCCTAGCCCTATGCCTAACCCTAACAGTAACCCTATCCCTAACTTTAGCCCTAACACTAGCCCTAGCCCTAGCCCTAACCCTAGACTTACCCTAACCCTATCCCTAACCCTAACCCTAACTTTAATCCTAACCCTTAACCGAAACCCTAGCCCTAAACCTAACCCTAACCCTAGCCCTAGCCCTAATCCTAACCCTAGTCCTAACCGAAACCACAACCCTAACCCTAACCCTAAACATAACCCTCACCCTAAACCTAACGCTAACAGTAACCCTAACCCAAAACCCTAACCCTAACCCGAGCACTAGCACTAGCCCTAACCCTAAGACTAACCCTAACCCTAGCCCTAAACCTAACCACTAACCCTTCCCTAACCCTAACCCTAAACCAAGCACTAACCCTAACCCTAAAACTAACTCTCACACTAAACCTAAACCTAACACTAACCCTAAACCCTAGCCCTAGTTCTAAACCTAACCTTAACCCTAATACTAACCCTAGCCCTTGCTTACTTTTAGGGATAGGGATAGGGTTAGCGTTAGGGTGAGGGTTAGGTTTAGGGTTAGGGTTAGGGTTAGGGCTAGGTCAAGGGTTAGGGTTAGGGTTAGGTTTAGGCCTCAGGCTAGGGCTAGGGTTTGGGTTAGGGCTAGGGCTAGGTTTACGGTTAAGGTGTGGGTTAGGGCTAGGAAAAGGGGTAGGGTTCTGTTTAGGTTTATAGGGTTCTGTTTAGGTTTAGGGTTAAGGTTAGGGTTAGGGTTAGAGTTAGGGTTAGGGTTAGGGCTAGGGCTAGGGTTAGGGCTAGTTTTGAGGTTAGAGTTTGGGTTCAGGGTTAGGGTTAGGGTTAGGTTTAGGGTTAGGGTTAGGGTTGGGGTTAGGGTTAGGGTTTGGGTTAGGGTTATGGTTAGGGTTAGGTTTACGGCTAGGGCTAAGGCTAGGGTTAGGGTTTAGGGTTAGGGTTAGGGTTTGAGTTAGGGTTAGGGTGAGTTTTAGTTTTAGGTTTAGGGTTATTTTTAGGGTTAGGTTTAGGTTTAGGGCTTGGGCTAGGGTTAGGGTTAAGGTTAGGGTTAGTGTTAGGGGGAAGTTTAGGTTGGGTTATGGTTGGGGTTAGGGTTCAGGTTAAGGCTAGGGTTAGGGTTAGGGTTAGGGCTAGGGCTAGGGCTAGGGCTAGGTTTAGGTTTAAGGTTAGAGTTAGGAGTAGGGCTGGGGTTAAGTTTAGGGTTAGTTTTAGGGATAGGGATAGGGTTAGCGTTAGGGTGAAGGTTAGGTTTAGGTTTAGGGTTGGGGTTAGGGTTAGGGTTAAGGCTAGGTTTAGGTTTAGGGTCTGAGTTAGGCTGGGGTTAGTGTTAGTGTTAGGGTTAGTTTTAGGGATAGGATTAGGGTTAGAGCTAGGGTTTAGGGTTAGGGTTAGGGTATGGGTTAGGGTTAGGGCTAGGGCTAGGGCTAGGGTTAGGGTTTAGGGTTTAGGGTTAGGGTTAGGGCTAGCATTAGGGTTAGGGCTCAGGCTAAAGTTAGGGTTAGCGCTAGGGCTAGGGTTAGGGTTAGTCTTAGGGCTAAGGTTAAGGTTAGGGTTAGGGTTAGGTTGAGGGTGAGGGTTATGGTTATGGTTAGGGTTGGGGTTAGGGCTAGGGCTAGGTTTACGGTTAAGGTGTGGGTTAGGGTTAGGGCTAGGAAAAGGGTTAAGGTTCCATTTAGGTTTAGGTTTAGAGTTAGGGTTAGGGTTAGGACTAGGCTAGGGTTAGGGCTAGTCTTAGGGTTAGGGCTAGGTTTAGGGTTAGGGCTAGGGCTAGGGATAGAGATAGAGTTAGGGTTAGGGTTAGTTTAACCCTAACCCTAACCCTAACTTTAACCCTAGACCTAGACCTAGCCCTAACCCTAACCCTAAGATTAAACCTAACACTAGCCCTGGCCCTAATCCTAACATTAACCGTAGCCCTAACTCCAACATTAAACCTAACCCTAACCCTCACCCTAAACCTAACCCTAAACCTAAGCGTAACCCTAACCCTAACCCTAAACTTTGCCCTAGCCCTAGCCCTAACCCTAACCCTAACCCTAAACCCAAACCCTAACTCAGAACCTAACCCCAACCCATAATCCTAATCCTAACCCTAACCCTAACTCTAGCGTTAGCCCTAACACTAGCCCTATCCCTAACCCTAAACCTAACCCTCACCCTAAACTTAATGCTAACCGTAATCCTAACCCTAAAGCCTAACCCTTACCCTAACCCTAGCCCTAACTCTATCCCTAGCCCTAGCCATAACCCTAACCCAAAGTCTAAACCTAACCCTAACCCTTACCCTAAGACTAACCCTAACCCTAGTCCTAGCCCTAAACCTAAACATTAACCCTTACCCTAAACCTAACCCTAACCCTAACCCTAGTGCTAACCATAACCCTAAACCTTGCCCTAACCATAACCCTCACCCTAATCCTTACCCTAAACCTAACCCTCACCCTAAACCTAACCCTATCACTAATCCTAACCTGAACCCTAACCCTAACTCCTAACCCTAGCCCTAACCGTAACCCTAACCCTAACCCTAACAGTAAACCTAACCCTAACTGTAACCCTAGCAATAGCCCTAGCCCTAAACCTAACCCTAGCTCTAGCCTTAGCCCTAGCCCTAACCATAAGGCTAAAGCTAACTCTAAACCGAACCCCAACCCTAGCCCTAGCCCTAACCCTAACCCTAAACCCTACTAACCCTAACCCTCACCCTAAAATAACCCACCGTAAACCTAACCCTAACCGTAACCCTAGCAATAGCCCTAGCCCTAGCTTTAGCCCTAGCCCTAACCCTAACCCTCACCCTAAAGCTAACTCTAAACCGAACCTCAACCCTAGCCCTAGCCCTAACCCTAACCCTAAACCTAACCCTCACCCTAAATTTAACACTAACCGTAAACCTAATCGTGTCCCTAAACCAAAACCCTAACCCCAACCCCAAACCTAACCCTAGCCCTAGCCCTAACCCTAACGCTAATGCTAGCCCTCACCCTCACCCTAACCCTCACCCTAACCCCAACCCTTACCCTAAACCTAACCATCACCCTAAACCTAACCCTAGCCCTAAACCTAACCCTAACCCTCGCCCTAACCCGAACCCCAACCCTATTCCTAACCCTAAAGGGTTAGGGTTAGGTTTAGGGTTGCGTGTAGGGTTAGATTGAGGGTTAGGGTTATGGTAAGTGTTCGGGCTAGGGTTAGGCTTAGTCTTAGGGTTAAGGTTAAAGTTAGGGTTAGGGTTGGGGTTGGGGTTGGGGTTAGGGTTAGGGTTATGGCTAAGGTTAGGGTTAGGGTTTGGGTTACGATAGGGTTAGGGCTAGGGCTAGGGTTAGGGTTAGAGTTAGGGTTAGTTTTAGGGCTAGGGCTAGGGTTAGGGATAGAGGTAAGTTTAGGGTTAGCGGTTAGGGTTAGGGGTTAGGGTTAGGGTTAGGGTTAGTTTTAGGGTTTGGGTTAGGGTTAGCTATAGGGTTAGGGTTAGGGCTAGGGCTAGGGTTGAGGTTCGGTTTAGAGTTAGCTTTAGGGTGAGGGTTAGGGTTAGGGCTAGGGCTAAAGCTAGGGCTAGGGCTATTGCTAGGGTTACGGTTAGGGTTAGGTTTACGGTTAGGGTTAAGGTTACGGTTAGGGCTAGGGTTAGGGTTTAGGGTTAGGGTTAGGGCTAGGGCTAGGGTTCTTAGGCTTAGGGTTCGGGCTAGGGTTTGGGTTAGGGCTAGGGCTAAGGCTGGGTTTAGGGTTATGATTACGGTAGGGTTAGGGTTAGCGTTAGAGCTAGGGCTAGGGCTAGGGCTAGGGCTAGGGCTAGGGCTAGGGCTAGGGCTAGGGCTAGGGCTAGGGCTAGGGCTAGGGCTAGGGCTAGGGCTAGGGCTAGGGCTAGGGCTAGGGCTAGGGCTAGGGCTAGGGCTAGGGCTAGGGCTAGGGCTAGGGCTAGGGCTAGGGCTAGGGCTAGGGCTAGGGCTAGGGCTAGGGCTAGGGCTAGGGCTAGGGCTAGGGCTAGGGCTAGGGCTAGGGCTAGGGCTAGGGCTAGGGCTAGGGCTAGGGCTAGGGCTAGGGCTAGGGCTAGGGCTAGGGCTAGGGCTAGGGCTAGGGCTAGGGCTAGGGCTAGGGCTAGGGCTAGGGCTAGGGCTAGGGCTAGGGCTAGGGCTAGGGCTAGGGCTAGGGCTAGGGCTAGGGCTAGGGCTAGGGCTAGGGCTAGGGCTAGGGCTAGGGCTAGGGCTAGGGCTAGGGCTAGGGCTAGGGCTAGGGCTAGGGCTAGGGCTAGGGCTAGGGCTAGGGCTAGGGCTAGGGCTAGGGCTAGGGCTAGGGCTAGGGCTAGGGCTAGGGCTAGGGCTAGGGCTAGGGCTAGGGCTACGGTTAGGGTTAGAATACGATTAGGGTTAGTGTTAGCCTTAGGGTTAGTGCTTGCGCTAGGCTAGGGTTAGGGTTAGGATTAGGGCTCGGGCTAGGGTTAGGGTCATGGTTAGGGTTAGGATAGGGTTAGGGTTAGGGGTAGGACTAGCATTAGGTTTAGGGTTAGGGTTATGGCTAGGGCTAGGGTTAGTGTTAGGATAGGGTTAGAGTACCTCTAGGGCTAAGCCTAGCATTAGGGTTTGGATTAGGGTTAGGATTATAGCTAGGGATAGGGTTAGGGTTATGATAGGGTTAGGGTTAGGGGTAGGACTACCATTAGGGTTAGGGTTAGAGTTAAGGCTAGGTGTAGGGCTAGGGTTAGGTCTAGGTCTAGTGTTAGGGTCTGGGTTAGGGCTAGGGCTAGGATTAGGGTTTGAGTTAGGCTAGGGCTAGGCTTAGGGTTAAGGCTAGGGTTAGGGTTAGGTTTAGGGTTAGGGATAGGGTTAGGTTAAGGGTTATGATAGGGTTAGGTCTAGGGCTAGAGTTAGGGTTAGCTTTAGGGCTTGTGTTAGGTTTAGGGTTAGGGCTAGTGCTAGTGCTAGGGTTAGTTTTTGGATAGGATTAGGGTTAAGTCTAGGGCTAGTGCTAGGTTTTGGGATTAGGGTTAGTGGTAGGATACGGTTACGGTTGGGGTTAGGGTTAGAATACGATTAGGGTTAGTGTTAGGCTTAGGGTTAGTGCTAGCGTAGGGCTACAGTTAGGGTTAGGATAGGGTTAGGGGTAGGGGTAGGACTAGCATTAGGGTTAGGGTTATTGTTAGGGTAAGGATAGGTTTAGGGTACGGCTAGGGCTAAGGTTAGTGTTAGGGTTTTGATTAGGGTTAGGATTAGGGCTAGGGCTAGGGTTAGAGCTTGGGCTAGGGCTCGTGTTAGTGTTAGGGCACGGTTAGGGTTAGGGCTAAGACTAGGGTTAGGGTTAGGGTTAGGGTTGGGGTTAGGGCTAGGTTTAGGGTTAGGGCTAAGACTAGGGTTAGGGTTAGGGGTAGGGTTGGGGTTAGGGCTAGGTTTAGGGTTAGGGCTAAGACTAGGGTTAGGGTTAGGGGTAGGGTTGGGGTTAGGGCTAGGTTTAGGGTTAGGGCTAAGACTAGGGTTAGGGTTAGGGGTAGGGTTGGGGTTAGGGCTAGGTTTAGGGTTAGGGCTAAGACTAGGGTTAGGGTTAGGGGTAGGGTTGGGGTTAGGGCTAGGTTTAGGGTTAGGGCTAAGACTAGGGTTAGGGTTAGGGGTAGGGTTGGGGTTAGGGCTAGGTTTAGGGTTAGGGCTAAGACTAGGGTTAGGGTTAGGGGTAGGGTTGGGGTTAGGGCTAGGTTTAGGGTTAGGGCTAAGACTAGGGTTAGGGTTAGGGGTAGGGTTGGGGTTAGGGCTAGGTTTAGGGTTAGGGCTAGTGCTAGTGCTAGGGTTAGTGTTAGGATAGCATTAGGGTTAAGGCTAGGACTAGGGCTAGGTTAGGGTTAGGTTTTGGGATAGGGTTAGGGTTAGGATACGGTAAGTGTTGGGGTTAGGGTTAGGGTTAAGGCTAGGGCTATTGCTAGGGTTAGGGTTAGAATACGATTAGGCTTACGTTTAGGTTTAGGGTTAGGGCTAGGGATAGAGTTAAGGCTAGGGTTAGAGATAGGATTAGTGTTAGGGTTAGGTTTTGGGATTGGGCTAACATTAGGGTTTGGGTTATGCCTAGTGCTTGGGCTAGGGTTAGGGTTTTATAGTCTTAGGGTAGGGCTAGGGCTAAGGCTAGCGTTAGGGTTAGGATTAGGGCTAGGGTTAGTGTTAGTGCTTGGGCTAGGTTACTGTTTTGGTTAGGACATGGTTAGGTTTAGGTTTAGGGTTAGGGCTAAGGCTAAGGCTAGCATTAGGGTTTGGGTTTGGGTTTGGGTTGGGGTTAGGGATAGGGTAAGGGTTAGGGCTATGGTTAGGGTTAGGGTTAGGGTTAGGGCTAGAGCTAGAGATGGGTTAGGGATAGGCTGAAGGTGAGAGGGTTAGGATTAGGGCTAGGGTGAGGATTAGGGTGAGGGTTAGGGCTAGGGTGAGGATTAGGGTGAGAGTTAGGGCTAGGGTTTGGGTTAGGGTGAGGGCTAGGGCTAGGGCTAGGGTTATTGTTAGGGCTAGGATAGGGTTAGGGGTAGGGGTAGGGGTAGCATTAGGGTTAGGGTTGGGGTTGGGGTTAGGGCTAGGGTAAGGGTTAGGGCTATGTTTAGGGTTAGGGTTAGGGCTAGAGCTAGAGCTAGAGCCGGGTTAGGGTTAGGGTGAGGGTGAGAGGGCTAGGGTTAGGATTAGGGCTAGGGTGAGGATTAGGGAGAGGTTTAGGGCTAGGGTTAGGGCTATGGTTAGGGTGAGGGCTAGGGCTAGGGTTATGGTTAGGGCTAGGATAGGGGTAGGGTAGGGCTAGCATTAGAATTAGGGTTAGTGTTAGGGTTAGGGTTAGGGCTTGGGCTAGCACTCGTGTTAGTGTTAGGGTATGGTTAGGGTTAGGGCTAGGGCTAAGGCTAGGGTTAGGGTTAGGGTTGGTGTTAGGGCTAGGTTGAGGGTTAGGGCTAGGGTTAGGGTTAGGGCTAGGGCTAAGGCTAGCGTTAAGGTTAGGGTTCGGGTTAGGGCTAGTGTTAGGGCTCTGGTTAGGTTTAGGATACAATTTGGGTTAGGGTTTGGGTTAGTGCTAGGTTTAGGGCTAGAGCTATAGCTAGGGTTAGGGTTAGGTTTAAGGCTAGGGTTAGGGCTAGGGTTAGGGTTAGGGCTAGGGCTAAGGCTAGCGTTAAGGTTAGGGTTCGGGTTAGGGCTAGTGTTAGGGCTCTGGTTAGGTTTAGGATACAATTTGGGTTAGGGTTTGGGTTAGTGCTAGGTTTAGGGCTAGAGCTATAGCTAGGGGTAGGGTTAGGTTTAAGGCTAGGGTTAGGGCTAGGGTTAGGGTTAGGGCTAGGGCTAAGGCTAGCGTTAAGGTTAGGGTTCGGGTTAGGGCTAGTGTTAGGGCTCTGGTTAGGTTTAGGATACAATTTGGGTTAGGGTTTGGGTTAGTGCTAGGTTTAGGGCTAGAGCTATAGCTAGGGGTAGGGTTAGGTTTAAGGCTAGGGTTAGGGCTAGGGTTAGGGTTAGGGCTAGGGCTAAGGCTAGCGTTAAGGTTAGGGTTCGGGTTAGGGCTAGTGTTAGGGCTCTGGTTAGGTTTAGGATACAATTTGGGTTAGGGTTTGGGTTAGTGCTAGGTTTAGGGCTAGAGCTATAGCTAGGGGTAGGGTTAGGTTTAAGGCTAGGGTTAGGGCTAGGGTTAGGGTTAGGGCTAGGGCTAAGGCTAGCGTTAAGGTTAGGGTTCGGGTTAGGGCTAGTGTTAGGGCTCTGGTTAGGTTTAGGATACAATTTGGGTTAGGGTTTGGGTTAGTGCTAGGTTTAGGGCTAGAGCTATAGCTAGGGGTAGGGTTAGGTTTAAGGCTAGGGTTAGGGCTAGGGTTAGGGTTAGGGCTAGCGCTAGAGCTAGAGATGGGTTAGGTGGAGACGCACAATGTGGTTAAAGAAAGCTTTGGCGAGCAATTTGGCAGTAGGTAGGGAGGGGAATGGGATGAAATGTTCCTGTTTGGAGAAAATATCCACCACCAACAACACAACAGTCTTTCCCTTACTAGCTGGCAAATCCGTGATAAAATCCATGGAGACCACTTCCCATGGACGTCCCGGAGTAGGAAGAGGTTCCCCCCCTAGGTTTACTCAAGGCACACATCTGACAAGTTTGTACAAAAGTCAATAAGTCTTTACGCATGTGTGGCCACCAAAACTGACGCTGCAGGAGTTGCAGAGACTTTACAAAGCCAGAATGCCCCGCCAACTTAGATCCATGGACCGCCTCCATGACCTCCTTCCGCAGGGCGAGTGGTACATAACTTTTCCCTGCCTTGTACCAAATCCCGTCCCCCCCATCTGACAATCTCCCACTCCTTGAATGATAGCTTTGTCCTCCTCCGAAAATCCTGCCCGGAGTTTGGTCATCCCCGGGCTTGCAAACGAAGGGGGTGGGGGGGTTGGAGACGAAGGAGGGGGAAGTTTCGCAGCTTGGCTCCTAGTGAGTACCGCCCCCCCCAGCTGGGTGGGTGTGAAGATGGAGTCTACGATGACGTCTGTCTGACTGGCATGTTGGGGGAGGCGTGACAAGCCATCTGCCAGGGAGTTAGCGGAGCCCGGGAAATGGTGGAGTGTGAACTGGAACTTAGAAAAGAAGTCAGCCCACCGGAGCTGTTTGGCGTTTAGGCACTTGGGTGACTTCAGCGTCTCGAGGTTTTTGTGATCAGTCCAGACTTCAAACAGCCCCCTCGCCCCCTCCAGCCAGTGCCTCCATGAAGTCAACGCTAACTTAATTGTCCCAGCTTCCTTCTCCCACATGGACCAATGCCTTTCCGCATCAGAGAATTTTTTCGACACATAAGCCAAAGGATACAACAACCCATCCGCCCCCTCCTGCAGGATTGCCCCCCCCATCGCTACATCAGAGGCATCAGTGTGCACAATAAACTTTCTCGTTTCATCAGGGTGAGCCAGTACAGGCTCCGAGGTAAACAAAGTTTTTAAACGTTGAAATGCCTCTTCACACTCTGCCGACCAATGCAGGGCAGCCCCTGGCTTTGTAGCCTCTGGCCCCTTCCCCTTAGTTTTTAATGTCAGTTAGAGGCAATGCAATTTGAGCAAAGTTCTTTAGGAAGGTTCTGTAGAATCCGGCAAAGCCGAGGAATGCTTGTGACTGTCTCCGGGTTTTGGGAGCTTACCAACCCACCACCGCATCTACCTTCCCGGGGTCCATCTGCAGCCCACTGGCTGAAATGCGATAGCCCAGGAAATCAATGTGTGTTTTGTGGAACTCACATTTCGACAGCTTTGCTAACAGTTTGTGCTTGTGTAATGTGGTCAGCACCTTTCTGACCAATTTTATGTGAGAGGGTAAGTCGGGGGAGTACACCAAGATATCATCAAGGTAAATAACCACCCCTTTAAACAAATGTTCATGTAGCACCTCATTAATTAAGTTCATGAAGACCCCAGGAGCCCCCTGAAGACCGAAGGGCATGACCAAGTATTTGAATTGCCCCAGTGGTGTGTTGAAGGCGGTTTTCCCCTCGTCGCCTTCCTTTATGCGAACTCGAAAGTAAGCGTCCCGAAGGTCAAGTTTGGAAAAAATCTTCCCTTTTGCAGCTTCTGCTAGCAAATCATTGGGTATGCGTTTGTAGAAGACACTGTATTCAGCCCTCTATAATCCGTGCATAGTCTTAACCCCCCATCCTTTTTTTCCTAAAGAGGACAGGCGCAGCGAACGGGGAGGAGGCTGGACGGATAAATCCTCTGGCTAGATTGTCAATGTATTTCCTGAGTTCCTCCTTCTCCGCCGGCCCCATAGCGTAGATCCTACCTTTCGGCAACTTAGCCCCCGGGATTAGTTCGATGCTGCTGTTCATCCGCCTCCTCTTCCCCAAATACGGGAGCTAAGTCTCTATATTCAGGTGGCAAGGTGGCTATTTCCTCCTTCGTCCAAACAATATGTCCGATCCTCCACGCATTCAGCTAAACACACGTTGTAGCAAGTGGTGTTTATTAAAGCAATGTAGAAACAGGAACACAGGGATTGTTTGGAATGGTCAGGAAATGCAGGGCACAAGATGATAAACAGATTCATACAATACCATAACCAATAATCGTTGTTCCCGCTTTAACAGGTGTTTCTAAAGCTCGCGCCCAAAAGCCTGAGAATTGAAACGGCTCTAAAAGATAAACAATTGCTAGCTTCTCATGATCTAGCTAATTATAAAATACGTAAAGACACAACTCCGACTCTCCACCTGCTTGGCCTTGTAGATAAGCATGTTTCAAAGCAGTACTAGCGTATACAGAAAGGAATGCAGATTGCAGGCTGCTGGTAGCATACATGCGCAGTGGGGTTTGAGAAGAACCAGGGAGAGCAGAGATGGGGTGTACAAAGGTTACACAGAGTTCTTTGGCAGCTTGCTGACACCTTCAAGTTTAAGCCATCTACATCATCAAAAGTGTGTTTTACTGGAAACTGAGGCAACATGGAAGTGCATTTGACTTGAGCCAATGAGTCAATGCAGAGAGAGGCGTGAGTGGCTGTGGTGACTAGCAGTTACAAATATGGAACCAGACAGTGACCATCTCATTAGCCAAAAGCAGGTCCATAGTTTCCATTGAAATACTGGTAAGTTTGTTGATTTAACTTTACTTGTTCTTCATTTTAAATATTGTATTTGTTCCCGTTTTGTTTTTTTACTTCAAACTAGGAATTTGTTCATAGTTTTTTTAAAAACTATAGTCCAACGGTCTGAGGGACAGTGAACTGGCCCCCTGTTTAAAAAGTTTGAGGACCCCTGGTCTAGTCAATTTCATTCCTCTGAATTTGTATTGGAAAGGCTCTGCCTGAGGTTTGTGGTATCAAACTAACTGTTTTGAATCTGGTTGATCATTGCCATAGTTAAACGGGGAAGTCTGTACCCGCTGCTGCATCAAATCATCTATACACAAGTCTGTGGGATGGCACCAAAACTGTGTAGTTGGGGGATCTAGGTGTTCATGCTATTCTATGGAGCTCAAGTATATGTGGCATGTGAGTCTTGCCCTCCCTCCTGCTTTGTTGGTTCTGTGTAACTGCTTCTGTCCATCTGTAGGGAATGTCAGTTGCTACCACAAACACATTTTTCATGCTGGCTAACAGAGTTCTGCTGAAACAATGGCAAAGACAAATAGAGGGCAAAGTCTGCAGGGTGCACTGGTTTGTGGTGCGAAAATGAGAGAAGGCCTAAGGACGGGAGTTGACAAGGTCACAGCCATTTATCGCCCGGCTTTCCAGCATCACCATGACAAATGACCACCAGGAACTCCATAGCCTTAGAGTGAAATTAAGACCTCTTCAAGCTAATCTCCTGGTCCCCTGAGCCATAAATATCTCTGGTAGTAGCTCATTCTTCTGGGTGGAAATGGCACTTGGGTGGTTGTCTTTTTTAAACAAGACTGTTTTAGTGCGAATAAGTGCCTCTCCCCTGGGCACAAAACACCAGTGAAGTCTATAGAGCTCCCAATAATGTTATAACACAGGGATCCCCAACATGGTGCCCTCTGACGCCTTTTCTGGCACCCACCAAGTGTTTTCAGGAAGTGTGTGGGGCCAGGTAAGCTTTTGCCCAGCAGGACTATTAGATATTTGATTGGCTGTGCAGGTTTTTAAAAAAATTGCTTTGGCAGCAGCTGCTACCAGTGTTCCCTCTAAGCTGAGTTAGTGTGAGCTAGGTCACAGTTTTTTAGCCTCCGGCTCATGCATTTTTGTCTCAGCTCCAGAAGGATGGCTCCAGAGCAGACTAATTGATGCAGTAGCCAAATCACTCACTCACAAAGTAGCAGACTAATTGATGCAGTAGCTCACAAAGTTGAATTTTTGCTCACAAGACTCCACAGCTTAGAGGGAGCATTGGCTGCCACCAGGGGTCTTTTGGGGCCGGAGCACGCCGGAGCGCCACTCTGGGAACCCAGGAGCTGGCAAAATGGTGGTGGCAGCAAGCCCCGCCCCAAGCCCCCCCCGCTATGGCCTGTCGCCGGCCTTCCGGGGCCCGCGCTGAAGCGCTGCGGCCCCATGGAGGCCCATTGCTGTTTTTCCAGGGTCCGCACCGGAGCGCTGCGGCCCCAGGGACACCCATCACCATTTTCTCAGGGGCCATGCCAGAGCGCTGCAGCCCGGAGGAGGCCAGAAGAGCCCCCCTGCCGCCTCCCTGGTCCAGTGCTGGAGAGCTGCGGCCCAGAGGAGGCCAGAAGAGGGCCCCCTGCCACCTCCAGGGGTAAGTCAGGGATCCGTGGGGGGTGGCGGAGGCTTGAGTGGGGGGGTGGGAGAGCCTCCCCCTCCCCCCATCTCTTTGCCCTCTTTCTTCCCCTTTTTTCCTTCCTCTTTCCTTT
>NW_015163652.1:414115-418282 GCF_001447785.1 Gekko japonicus | reverse complement strand
TCTCTCTCTCTCTCTTTCTTTCTTTCTTTCTTTCTTTCTTTCTTTCTTTCTTTCTTTCTTTCTTTCTTTCTTTCTTTCTCTTTCCTTCCTTCCTTCTTTCCTTCTCTTTCTTTCACTCTTTCTTTCCTTCATTCCTTCTCTCTACTCTTTCTCTCTCTCTTTCCTTCCTTCTTTCCTCCTTTTGCGGCCCAACTCTAGTGAGAAGGGGTTTAAACTTTAAACCCCTTCTTTATTCACTCCCCCCCCCAGGGAAGGGGAGGCTTTTGAAGATGCACCCCCCGCTTCCCCTTCTGACATCACTTCCGGGGATGTCAGGGGGCGTTGCATATGCTAATGAGCTAATATGCTAATAACCCAGTAGCTCATTAGCATACCATACGAAAAGACCCCTGGCTGCCACCATAGTGCAAGGATCTGCCCTGCATTACTGAAATAAAGCCGTGGCAACCATTTTGTGGCTGGCTCCGCCTCCTGCAGCAGCCATTTTGTTGCTGCGGCCATCCTGCTGTGTCAGAATTCCAAATGTGCCTGATGATCAGGGGTCAGAAGGGGAAGCTCTACAGAAAGCAAAATCCTAGCAAAGCAAAAGAAATGATTCTAGGTCAACAGGGCCTGTTAACCAAATCACCTGGAAGACTTCTTGGATGACTGAGTGGAAACAGCATCACATGTTACATGGATTTTTAAATTTATTATTTTGTGTGGACCAACAAGACTGCGTCCTCCCTCCCTCCCTCCCCCCCTCTCTTTCTTTCTTGTCATATCCCCACAATCATGGCTTTTCAGTGTACCTTGTTTCTGGAACGTTTGGCTTGGTTACAAAGTGATGATACCTTGCCAGCTGGCTTGGGCTGTCTGTGAGTCTGGGCTGAGTCCGCTGCTTTTCTTCATTGCCCCCAACCCCCAGAATGGGTCCTAAGCAGGTACACCTATAAGTTTAGCCCCATTGCTTTCCTTACAGTTTGTGGCCCGTGAGCTACTTGAACATACCACCAGGGGGTGACCTAGTCCTTTGCAGTTCTCCTGCAGTCATAGCTGACTGGATATGGCAGAACAAATTTAGAATCCAGTGGCACCTTTAAGACCAACAAAGGTTTATTCAAGGTATGAGCTTTCATGTGCAAGGAACACTTTATCAAATAAAGTGTTCCTTGCACACGAAAGCTCATACCTTGAATAAACCTTTGTTGGTCTTAAAGCTACCACTGGATTCTAAATTTGTTCTATCAAATAAAGTGTTCCTTGCAAACGAAAGCTCATACCTTGAATAAACCTTTGTTGGTCTTAAAGCTACCACTGGATTCTAAATTTGTTCTACTGCTTCAGACCAACACACCCAAACATCTGGATCTATCTTCTGGATATGGCAGTGATTCAGAACCCTTTATCAGCCAAGCTTCATTTTATCTCGATGGGGAAATTAAGGCACAGGTAGCGTTTTTAGTGGGAAAGCTTACATAGGGCACCCTCTCAGTTTTATAAACTCCAACAGTTTCTCAATTCTGTAAACTCCCGATGGTCTCTCAGGGGCCACCCCCAAATTTCTGCCCTAATTTGGCCGTTCGAGGGGCTTTTGGAGGGTGATTCATTGCCAGATGTCTGCAAGCTGCCATTCTGGATTTCTTACCCTCCCCCAAAACTCTGGCACAGTTTCTTTCATGTAGATTATTAAAGGTAAAGGTAAAGGTTCCCTTGCTCGAAAGCCAGGGTTGCAGTGCTCATCTCCGTTTCAAAGCCGAAGAGCCAGCGCTGTCTGTTTCTGTGGTCACGTGGCCAGCATGACTAAACACCAAGGCGCACGGAACGCTGTTACCTTCCCACTGAAGTGGTACCTATTTATCTATTTGCAATTTCTTGCTTTCAAACTGCTAGGTTGGCAGGAGCTGGAACTAGAGACGGGAGCTCACTCCGTCATGCGGCACCTGGGTCTCGAACTGCTGAACTACCGACCTTCCACAGCCTGCAGTTCAGCGTCTTAATCACTTGAGCCACCGCAGCTCCATATTATTACAGAGGTGCTAATGGTTTGGAAGTCCTACCTGCTAACTCTTCTCCTTCAGACATCTCTAAACTCTCAAGGATTTGAGCACGCTGGTTTCTCCTATATGGACAGACCCCCCTCCCCCCCCCAAAAAAAAATTGTCTAAATTCTGCCATTTCTGGAACATATTCAGCCCTCACCAGCCAGTTTTCTGAAGGGAGGTTGTTTGATTGTCCCAAAGTTATATATTTCTGTTTCACTGAGGAGGCCCCTGAGTATGTCAGGACCCCTACCTCCACTCTAGGTCATGAATGGCATAGACCAAAGTGCTCACCAGGGTCTTCATGAGTTTTTATTTTTGTTAATTTACAAATATATTTTTGCATATGTGGGGAGTTCCCCTAGCAGTTAGAAAACCGCCCCCCCACATACGCTTTGTCTGTGGGAACTCTAGTTTGCTGCTTTCCTTAGCCTAATCGGGGCCAGGCACGTCATTAGATGGAAGTGATCCTTTGGAGATCTACAGTGAATAGCAGGAGGGGGCCCCACAGAGTCTCCCCTTCCAGGATTCTATACGTTCTCAGGGGCTTAGCAGGCAGTAATGGTGTCACTTCGGATTCAAGGTGTGAGGTCACGTTTTTTAAAAAATGTTCCCCTATGTTTTAGAAAAACCTCCTTGAACGTAGAAATAAGAACAGCAAGGGAAAGGTAGGGTTGGCCCCTCTCCTCTGTAGGTGTTAGTTTTCTTACTTGCCAGGAAGTTTTTCTCACGGGAGAGAAGTTAAACAAGACTCTTCCACTTTCAATCTGAAGTGCTACAGTCCCCACTGCCACTTTAGGGCTGCCCGCTAGGTGTGAACCAGGCCCAACTTTTAACTCCTCTCAACATTCCATCCCTCCTGGATCACATTTAGTCCTCATCAGTTTAAAAAACTTGTTAAATTGCCAAATTGCAGTTTATTGTATACTAAGGGAGTCCTCTGTGTAGGCAGAAAACCCAAAGGTAGAGACCCCAGCAACCTTGTCTGTGGTTGGCCCCGTTATCTATACAGGAATCCATATAGTACAGCTTCCTATCAAAGTGATATTTTTTCTAGTGTCCCTTTAAATCTGAGGCAAAGCCAGCTACTGCAGAGCAAGCCAACATACAGCAGGTGGGAAAGAGCTTTTAGAAATGGGGGAAGGCAGGTGTGAGATAAGGATGCTGTAAAGTGTCCATACTTTACACCATAGGCGTAAAGTTCGTGGGGGCGGCGGGGCGGCAGCCCTCCCCTGAAATTTTCAGGAAGGGGCTCAGCCTCCCCCAGGGGCAACTGGTTCCATCCACCCTTGCTCCCCCCACCCCATTCTGAAATTATGTTCAGCAGCTGGGTTGGGACTGGGAGGGAGGGAAGTTAGGGTGGGGGCTTGCTTCCTCCTGGAAGTGAAGCCCCACCCTCAGCTCCCAGCAGCTCTTAGTTCTGCCGGGCGGCACATGGAGTCTGGCTTTCCTGGTTTCCTGCACGCGCACACAAAGGTAGGAAGCTCTCCCTTACTGCTGAGTCCTCGAGGCGCATTTGTTCAGCCCGCCTCTCTGCCCCCCTCACCCAGCTACCAGTAAAATCAGTGCAGACCGGGAGGGGAACTTGGCCCGGCAGACTTGCCTCCCCAAGGGAGCGTCGAAGCTCAGGGGCTGTGGTCCCTTCCACATCCCGGACGGCCTCCACGGCACCTCCTCCACTTCTTGCGCCTGGCTGCTGCCTTCCTCTGATTCCCTTTCACTGCTGCTCTTGCTGCTGCACGCTGGGACCAAGTTGGCCGGCTTTGTAACGACATGGGTGGGGTGGGGGCCTGAGAGAGGGCAGTGTTCAGTGAGTAGGCTGAGTAGTCTGAAGGAAAACTGCCTTTGCTCTCTTTGGAATACCCTTCCCATCCTCCCCACCCATCTGTTGTGCTGCTTTTATTCTTTCTCTCACCCCCTGTTTTTTTTTTTTAATCCCCTGAAGGCAGGGTAGCTTTATTATTTTTTGTTACACCTACAGACTAACAGAAAAGAAAAGGGAAAGGGAAAAGTACCCCAGGATAAAAGGACAGTAAATTAAACCCACACTATGACTAAAAACCCAAGAGGAAAGATCCTTAACAGTTAGTATTCAGTTAGTATTAAAATTTATAACTTTTCATTTAAATCAATGAATTAAAGAATT
>NW_015163652.1:408880-412395 GCF_001447785.1 Gekko japonicus | reverse complement strand
TGGCTTGCATTTGCCGGATCACCCTGCTTCGTATAGGATGCACAACACCCAGGTGGAGGAGGGAAGGAGTGTCATTCTACCAAAAGTGAGAGTGTTTGGGTTTCTCTGTGAATTTGAGGACAGGAACTGGCACTGAATTTTTTAGTATTTTGTATGTTATAGCAGTGATATGAGAACCAATTGAGCTGTGGGTCCATCCCAAATGGTTCTGGGCATTAAAGCGCACTTGCTCTGTGGTGATGGAAAATGCTAGCAAGTCATAGCCAACTCATGGTAACCCTGTAGGGTTTTCAAGGTAAGAGACATTCAAGGATGATTTGCCATTGCCCGACTCTGCATCATGTCCCTGGTATTCCTTGGAGGTCTCCCATCCAAATACTAGTCAGAGCTGACCCTGCTTAGCTTCCAAAATCTGATGAGATCAGGCTAACCTGAGCCATCTGGGTCCATGGCATGGTGCTGTGTGGGTGCTTCCCAGGCAATCATCTTTAACCTATCCTTGGGAGCCACAATCCTTGGGAGCCATGTGATAGAAGTGTAATAATAATTTACTCATAGTTGCAAGAGCCAATAAGATTTGAGTTTGATGGGGGATTGGGCAAATTGATCTAAGGAACTGAAAGAGGAGAAAGTATTAGCAAGCTCAGTGGTTAAGGATTTGAATAGAGCTCTTTATAGTCCAATCCTGAGGACACTTCCCTGGGAGTAAGCCCCCTTGGATAGACCTCAGTAGGATGTCTCTGTTATACTGATGAGGAATTGTTATAGGAAGGGTATATGAGATTAAAGTATATGAGAGAGAGAGAGTCTGAAAATGTAATACAGGTTTCTGTGGACTGCCTCCCCTATTGTATCACACAGACCTTGCAATAGCATTGTAGCTAACCCCACCTAAGAAACTTCTATGCTGTTTCTATAATTTCTAAAATGTACTTCACACCAACTGTGCATCTCCATTCCTTTCTAATTCCTCTCAACGATGTGCAGCTTTCTATGTCATGCTTCATTTGGACCGCTTTGCTTTCTCAGGTCTTAGAATCCTTCTTTTCTATAACCATGGATCTACATCCCCTTCCTCCAGCCTTGCTGCTTGTCCCAACTCTCTAAAGTCAGAGCAGTTTGGCCAGTGGCAACCCTCTGCCTGTCCAGGAAGTTCAACTAAATGCCACTAAAGGTTTTGTCTCCACTGCTACATCACTTAATGCATCACAATATAGGTTCATGTTCATGCTATAATTTATGATGCTTTAGTTTGGGAAGATCTGTTTTCTTAGTCACATCAGTTGGTGCTATTTCCCCCCTGTAAATTCCTCTTCCATCCCAACGGACTCTGCTGCTCACATGTTGTCTGTCAATCCCCTCTTTATCCCACCCTTCCTCCAGTCTCCCTTCCCTTATATTGACCTCACGACAATGGCAATATCACCCAGCCTGATGAAGGGAGCTTTGACTCTTGGAAGCTTATTCCCTGAAACTCTTGTTGGTCTCTAATCTGCTATTGGACTCAAATCTAACTGTCCCAGTATCACCAAGTAAGTGTCATGCAAAATGTAGATCTGAACATGGGTCTCCTCAATCCACACTGGTCTTCATGCCATTGGTCCATCTACTTCAGGATGGTCTGCTCTGATGCAGGTGATCTCTAGAGATTCAGACAGAGAAAGATCCTTTCCAAAACCTGTTTTTGTAGACCTTCTCGGTTTAAATCTTTATCCTTTGGCACACAAAGCATGATTTCTCTACCATCAGTCTATCAGTGTCATCATTGTCTACTCAGACTGGCAGTGGTTCTCCAGGGTTTTATGTAGAGGATTTTGCCCATGCCATGCTTTGTTTCTGAGCCGTTGGGCCTGGATAGGGGGGTTCTCAAGGGTTTCCAGGTCCCCCTAAATTTCTGGAGACCCCCTTCCTAAATCCCACATGGCTCCGCCTCCATAAATAGTGACAATGGCCTGTGACGTCACTGGCTCCTCCCTATGATGTCACTGGGCCTTGGTTCTTTTAAGGACCTGGCACAGCAATGCCTCTGGCCCAGCCCCAGCCCCCCCCAATTGGAAAGTCTACGCCCTTGGAGGGATATAGATATGAATCTGATGGGGGTGGTGGGGGTGGTTGAAAGAATAGATGAATACCAGAAGAGAAACCAAGTTCTCAAAGGGGTGTGGGACATTCCTCTTGTACCTTTAGCTCTAACTTGTTCCCATGCAACGTTAAGGTAGCTGTTTTGCCAATGGCCTCACATTGGTAGAAAGGGTTGTCAGCTCTAGAGTTTTGGGGGAGTGGAGCTGGAGGAGGGCAAGACTGGGGGAGGGGAGAGACTTCAATAGTATATACTGTCAGAGAGTCCAGCTTCCAAAGTGGCCATTTTCTGCAGGTGAACTGATCTGTGTTGCCTGGAGATCAGCTGCGATTCCAGGAGATCTCCAGTCACCACCTGGAGGTTGGCCACCAGTTTTTTCAAGGCTAGTAAGAGCTGAAGAGCAGAAGGTCTGTAGTTCAGCAGTTCGAGACCCGAGTGCCACATAATGGCGTGAGCTCCTGTCTCTGGCCTCAGCTCCTGCCAACCTATCAGTTTGAAAGCAAGAAATTGCAAGTAGATAAACAGGGGTCCCGGTCACATGGAAGATTTTGGCCCGGGAGAGGGACGGATCGGGGGCGCAGCAAATGGGCGCGATTTTACTGCAACATCTGGGAAGTGGCGCGCACCCGTCCCCAATCTGTCCTTAAATCCGTAAAAGCCGCTGCAAAAAAGAACCTCCTACAGAGGAGGACTTACCTGAAGCACCGCAGCAAGCGTGGCCGTGGGATCGCCGCCGCGCCCGTTGTCCGGAGCAATCCAGGCTCCTGGCCGAACTGCGCACATGCACACATGCGCAGTTTGGCAGCCTCGCTATCCCTTCAGTAGCTTCCCCCCCAGTATCTGATTGTGCCGGGGAGGAACTGCGTGGCGGCTCAGGGAATCTATGTGATCTCACCGCGACATGTTTCTTTTGGTGCAGCTTTAAAAAGCTGCACTTCGGCCGTACTCCCCCCCCCCCCCCCGTGGGGGGGGGCCAGGGCCACATCTCGTACGTTCCGTGCATCTTGGCATTTAGTCATGCCAGCCACATGTCTTTGGACAGCGCTGGCTCTTCGTCTTGGAAACGGAGAGGAGCACCGCCCCCTAGAGTCAGATTCAACTAGCTTTTGAGCAAGGGAAACCTTTACCTTTACCTTTTCTATATCACCTAAGGCAAAGTGATTGATGGCCCCATTCAACCGGCAGCAGTCCCGACCCTAACCCTTCCCTCTGCAAGGATGTGAACTTTCCACCAGCATCCTGCAGACCCTGGCTGGGGATAATTCTGTCTCAACTGGGAAAAGATTCCTCTGCTGATAAGCCTGCAGTGAAGAGCTCGAGAGCAGGCCGGGCTCTGGCTGGGTGTGTTTTCTTACCAGTTGCCAACCCCAGGCAGAAAAGGCCACCTCTGACCTCTGCAAAGAAGGTGTTACCATGGAAACAAGCTGGGAACTGT
>NW_015163652.1:399870-408838 GCF_001447785.1 Gekko japonicus | reverse complement strand
GTGTGGGGGGGAGGCTAGAGCGGCTTGAACCTAAGCCTTCCATGGGCCGCCACGTTACCATAGAGCTCTCTATTGCATCCTCCCCTCCCTGACAAACAGATTTAAGACTGCTGCTGTTATGAAATCCTGGGGCCGACTTACAAACTCCTTTCCCTTCCTCTCCCCACAACAGACACCCTGTGAGGTGGGTGGGACTGAGAGAACTCTGACACAAACTGCTCTTTTTCAATGACAGCTGTGCCAGAGCTTGTGACTGACTCAAGGTCACATCAGAAGGTGCAAGTGGAGGAATGGGGAATCAAACCTGGTTCTCCCAGATTAGAGTCCGCACACTTAACCACTACACTAAACTGGCTCTCTTATGAGTGAAAGAGAGGGAAGAAGGCCTAGTTTGTACTTTCCAGGTCAAAGCGGAGGGGCCCCAGGTGGTGAACGGACTCCACAGCTTCTGCTCCTCTTGCTGCTAGTCAGACTTCGTTGCTTCTTTTTAGAGCCAAGCAGAGTTGTTATTAATATTGATGCAGGAGACAGAAAATAGCTACTGATGAGAGAGGCCAGTCTGAGGAATAGCATGGTGTAGTCCATTCAATCAAACTGTCTCCATAGTAGAATAAGTATCCACTTGTAGATTTGCTATCAGGTGTGTCTTTGCCCCAGTTGGCATCCATAAATCCAGTCAGTCTTGGATCATCACAGGCTGAGATTTTAAGTTTGTAGTCCAAGGTTCCTATTAGATATCTTGCCAGTCTCTTTATAGCTTTCCAGTCATGGATAGTTGGTGAGTTGGTCTTTCTGCATAACAGTCCAACAGCTGAAGTTATATCTGGTCTGCAGATTGTGCTCAGGTACAATAATTTTCCAATTGCAGATCTGTATTCGTGGTTGTCTTTAAGTAGTGGTCCATCTCTATTCTTGAGGTAATCCTTTTCACAGGAGTGCTCACTGGTTTGGAATGTGTCATTCCCACAGATGCAATAAAGTCCATGATCTTTTGTTTTTGGCTCAAAAGAAAACTTCCATCCTCAGTTCTTTCAATTTGTATTCCAAGGTAGTGCTTTATAGTTCCTAATTGTTTCACTTCAACTTCTTTGTTCAGTTCATCTGCTATTTCTTGTACATCTCCTTGGTTTTGACAACAAATAACCAAGTCATCAACATAAATGAGTATGTATTGATATTGTCCATTTTTAAGTCTTGAGAACAAGCAAGGTTCTGCTGTTCCTTGTTGAAAGTTCTGTTTTTGTAACAGCTCAGTTAGTTTGTCATTCCATGCTTTCGCTGCTTTTTCAATCCATAAACACTTTTGTTGAGTTTGCACACTAGGCCTTCTTGTCCTTCTGCTGAAAATCCTTCTGGTTGTTCCATGTAGATCTCTTCAGTCTCTTCAGTCTTTTCCATTGAGAAAAGCAGTTTTGACATCCAAATGTTCAATATGCATGCCCCTTGAGGCTGCTATGCTTAGAAGTGTCCTGAAGGATGTGTAGCTTACAACAGGTGCAAACGTCTCTGAAAAATCAATTCCAAATTTTTGTGAGAAGTCTTTTGATGCAGGTGGTTGATTGACTTCCTTCTCTGGTTGTACACTTGCACAAATTCCATATCTTGGTGGTGGTACTCCTTTGTTACTTCTTGCTGATTGTCTCACAGTGGTTGTCTCTCTTATCCTTGGCGTAGCCTCTCCTGGTTCCCCTTCTGAGCTGGAACTCTCTTGTGGAGATGGAACTGCCTGTTGGTCCAAGCGAACAAGTCGATGGTCCAAGCGAACAAGTCGATGAAGGAGACTTCTGTAGGTTCCGGAGTAGCAGGTTGCACTGTGGAAGTTTGTAGAATGTTGCTTTCATCAACATGTACCACATTGCATTCCTTAACTGTGCAAGTTTTAGGGTCTAGAATTCTGTAGCCTCTTCCTCCAAGAGCGTATCCCATGAGGATACCAGGCTCTGCTCTTGGGCCAAGTTTGCCCCTTCTCTCTTTTGGTACATGGGCATAAGCTTTAGATCCAAAGGCTTTTACGTGTTTAAGTCCAGGCACCCTATTATGCCATAATTCAAAAGGACTTTTATTTGTGGTTTTTGATGGAACTCTATTATGAAGGTAAACGGCTGTATTGACTGCTTCGGCCCAAATATTTTCTGAAAGTCCAGATTGCGTTAACATAGAACTCGCCATTTCTTGAATGGTTCTGTTTAAGCGTTCTGCATTTCCATTTTGTTGTGGAGAATAAGGAATTGTAGTCTTATTTTCAATTCCTTCTTGTTGCAGGAATCTTTGGAACTCCCCGCCGTGGTACTCTGTGCCATTATCTGTAAACAGTACCTCTGGTGCTTTTCCAAACTTGATTTTAACAGCTGCAACATAGCATTTAAACTTTTCAAGCACTTGATCTTTGCTTTTAAGTAGGTATGTATAGACATATCTGGATTTTGCTTCCATAAAACTGACAAAATACTTGCTGCCTCCAGCAGACTCTTTTACTTGACCAACAAGATCTGAGTACACAGTCTCTAGAAACTTTGTATTTTGTTCAGATTTGCCCTTGTAGCTAGGAGCTGTGCCTTTTGCTTTAAAGCAGGTTTCACAACCATTTTGTACACTTTGCTCATTCCTATGAGCAAACTTTACATGCCATGCCATATAAACAGTCTTTGTGATCACATGCAGATGATTTTGTGTGGAACATTAGTATCCATTTCATCATCACCAGCAATAGCAATGTTTCTTAGATAATGATAATTTCCATGTTCTTCAATCATTAGCTCAACACCATCTTCATGCCATATTTTGCCTTGGCCCTGATCAAGATTAATTTTAAAACCAGTTGCTATGATCCTCATTGTAGATATCAGGCAGATAGTGGCCGCAGGAACAAAAATGCAGTTTTTGGGTGTCATTTCCTCAATGTCACCACATGTATTCAAAATGTTCAACACTACAGTTCCAGTTCCTCCACTCCTCCACTTGCAGCTGCTGGACGACCTTGGGCAAGCCATAGTTCTGTCAGAGTTCTCCTTAAAAGGGCAGTTCTTGAAAAAACTTTCTCAGCCCCACCTACCTCACAGGGTGTCTGTTGTGGGGAGGGGAGGGGAAGGAGTTTGTAAGCTGCTCTGGGACTCCGAGTGAAGGGCGGGGTATAAATCCAATCTCCTCCTCCTCCTCTTCCTCCTCTTCTTTTTCTTCTTGCCACTCATTCTCCTCAGGAATCAAAGCTTGGCTGGTGGCTGCTGTCTACAGTTCTCTCTTGTTGAATGAAACATTATAACTGTAAACCCAGCAAATGCTGTGCATTGTATTTATATATAGTTCTCCTCAAGTCTTACCTGGAATCACTGCTTTCAGAAGCCACTTTGGGTCTGTCTGCCAGGTGGAGGTTGGTAGAGACCATACAGGTCAAGCTACACAGCAGACAAATGGCATTTAAAACCCTGATCTCCACAACTAGATTATTATCTATTCCCTTGTTTCTCTTAAATGTGGGCAAAAAATTAACTGAGTATAAACATGGAGATGATTAGGAGACATTCCATTCATTCAGGTAGGATATGACTGGATCATCGCTAGACCTACAGCTACTCTGAATGTTCTGTAGCCACAGCTGAACACCAGTTTGAGAACCAGCAGTGCAAGTAGTCCAAGCCTCCGTTCAAAGCCAGGGTCCTCTCCTCTATGAAACACCCCATGACTTGCCTCCCCACACCCCCATCCAGCTCAAACCACTATGTCATCTACTGCAAGACAGTAGCAGAAGCAAAAACATGCTCTTGGGACTGCCAAGAGCTACTGTGGGCCCCAGACAAAAGTTTCCTATTAGTCCCTCTCCACCCCACCCACAAACAACCCAAAACTTGGTCTGAAAATAAGTCACACGACTTGATCCTCTTCCCTCTCCAGCTGACTAGGGCCCTGAAATCGTGTGTCTCCAACATAACAGCCCTCGTATACCAAACTTGCACAAGTAACAAAATATTTATTTCTTTTAAACATTTTTATGCTGCCTTACTACCCATTCATGGTCCACAAGGTGGCAGACATAAAAATATTAAAACATCCAAGTAATTAAAAATACAGTTAAAATTATAAAATAATTTGGTTTAAAAGACATTAAACAACAATAGAAGGAGGGCAAGTAATTGTGACTGGGGATATGCCAGACAAAACAGAAAAGCCTTCAATTGCTGGTGAAAGACACTGATAGAGGTGTCTTTCACCAGATGAATCTCCCTGGGGAGGAAGTTACAGAGTTTTGGTGCCACAACCAAGAAGGTCTTCTCTTGGGTTGCTGCCTGTCTAGCTTCAGATGGTGGGGGGAACCAAAGCAGGTCCTCCAAAGACCACCGGAGTGTACATGGCTTCATATGGGAGGAGGGGATCCTTAGGGTATGTTGGTCCCAGGGCTTTAAAGATCAGTATCAGCAAACTTGGATTGAGCCCAGAAGCAAACTGGAAGCCAGTGTAGATGGAGCAAGACTGGAGTAATATGGTTCCAATGATCAACACTCTGACCCACAGCATTCTGTACCAACTGTAGCTTCCAGATACTCTTCAAGGGCAGCCCCATGTAGATAATATTGCAGTAATCTAGTCTAGATGTTATCGGGAATTCCAGAACAGTGGCAAGATCTTTCCTGCTCCGAAAATACCACAGCTAGCTCACCAGCCAAAACTGGTGAAAGGGGTGGCCACCGTTGCCACCTTTTATCCAACAGAAGGCTTGGATCCAAGAGCACCCCAAGCTACAACTACAGTAGTATAAGGACGACTTGAGTAAATAATCGAAGCAAAGTATACTGATGAAAGGCAAAAATAAAAAAGAGTGTGGGACTAGGAGCTGAGAGACCCAGGTTTGAATCCACACTCTGTCATGGAAGCTCCCTGGTGACCTTGGGGCCAGTCAGACACTCGGAGCCTTTTCTGCCTTACAGGATTGTTATAATAAGCTTCAAATGTAGCAGAGAAGAATTATGTAAGCCACTGTGTACACTATTGGGGAGAAAGTTGGGATATAATTGAAATAAATGTATGCACCCCGTTTAGGGTCCCCAAGATGGTGAACAAAACAAGTTTTGAAATCTCCCTTATATATAAAAGCCGAATGGTGATGGCACTTCTCCAGAACATTCCACACGCTCCGGAATTGGTTGGCGCCCTGGTGTGTCACTCAGAATCTGTCCCTGTCCACTGGCTGCATTGCTTGAGTCTTGCCTCCAACATTCTAAACAGTTTGCTGTTCCCCTCCCCACCCATAGCCAGTCAGAACACAGAGGTTATTTGCATATGCAGCCTCATTGGCCTTTGCCTCAGAACACAGAGGTCATTTGCATATGCGACTTGATTGGCTTTTGCCTCTAACATTCTAAACAGTTTTCTGTTCTGAGGTAAAATGTGTCCAATCTCCAGGTGAGGGCTGGAGATCACTCAGAATTACAACTGCTTTCCAGATGGCAGAGATCAGTTCCCCTGGAGAAAATGGTGGGCTCTGTATGCTGCTGAGGTGGCCCCCATATGACAGCCAATGTGACGTAGCAGTCAGGGCTTCAGAGCATGGGAGAGGCTGCAGGTGTGTGGGGGGTGGAAAGCTGAAGAGTGAGGGGGAAATAAAGGTAGGTTGATGATTGGCTGGGCAGGATATAGGGTTGCCAACTCCAGGTGGGAAATTCCTGGAGATGTGAGGGATGGAGCCTGGAGAGGGTGAGGTATCAGGAGGCATGGGACTCCACAGACTCCACCCTCCAAACCAACCATTCCCTTCTGGGGAACCATCATTGCCAATCTCCAGGTAAGGGCTGGAGATCACTCAAAATTACTACTGTTCTTTAGGTAGCAGAGATCAGTTCCTCTGGAGAAAATGGTGGAGTCAATGTCATTATACCCTGCTGAGGTTGCTACAGCAAATTAACACTGAGTGTCCAAGGCCGGGGCACCCGCCCAGAGCCTCTTTCTAGAGGCCATTTTATTTATTTCCACAACGAGCCTTTTTCCTAGTATATAGTATAAAAACCAATTAAGAACAACAATTGAACAAAAGATATACACACTTAAAACATACGCACAGTGAGGGAATGCCAGATGAAACTGTTAAGTCTTCACCTGTTGGCAAAAGTCAATGATAGAGGAGGACATGTGGATCTCCCTGGGGAGGGAATTCCATAACTTCTGGGTGCCACAACTCCAAACACCCTTTTTTGGGTTGCCCCCCCATCCAGCCTCAGACAGTGGAGGTACCCAAAGAAGGGTTCCTGAAGGTGATTGCAGTGGTTCGGTAGGTTCATAAGGTCCTTAAGGTACCTTGAATTGGGCCTGGAAGTTAATTGGGAACAAGGGTGGGACAAGACTGAAGTGATGTGGTCTCTGTGACCCACTCCAGTCAGCATTCTGTATAATCTGTAGCTTCTGGGCACTTTGCATGGGCAGCCCTTCACAGAGTGCATTGCAGTAGTCAAATCTAGCTGTTAGCAAGGCATGGACCATAGCAGCAAAATATTTTTTGCCCAGGAAGGTCCACAGCTGGCTCCCCAACCAAAGCTGGTGAAAGGCCCCTCTGGCCACTGCTGCCTTTTGTTTGTCCAGCAGCACCCTGAAGCTTCAATAAATAGAATATACAAATAGTTAATCTCACCTGGGAGATAGATTGCCTGGTTGTACACTAATACTGTTGCTCAGTTAGTTGCTGAGCATGAAACAAGTCATTCAACAAACCTGTCTAACAGAGAATATTTTTAGTCCTGCACCACAAGTTAGGATGCTAAGCCAAGAACCCCAAATCTTTCTTAGCCCCTGTGTTCAGACCCTGCCCTTGTTTGTTCTTGTTTGTGTGTTCCACAGGTGTGTTTTGTGTGTATGCTTTTATTTCCTATTTTTTTTCTTTTTTGGGGGGTGTATTTTTCATATGCGCATGCGTGCGACTGACCCCTACTGGGGGTCTGGAGGATATTCAGAGAGGTGGCTGAATGAAGCCTGCCCCTGCCTCCTGACTGCTGGTATTCCAAGGAGGTCTCCCATCCAAGTACTTGCCAGAGTTGACCCTGCCTAGCTTCTGAAATCTGATGAGATCGGGCTTCCCTGGGTTATCCAGATCAGGGCCTGGTTTATTTGGAGTCTCTGGGAAAGGACTCTGTTGGGTATTACAAGTTGGAAACACTCAGTATATCTGGGGTTAAATGTTTGTTACTCACAGGAAGTCACATGTTTCTCATGTAACCAATGTTCTTTAGATGTAAGAAGCCTGGGAATTTTCTCCCTGATCTATGGATTTGATTGGGACTAAAGTGTCAAGGTGTATTACCATTTTATGGCTTCTCCTCCCATCTTTGTTTTGGTGCTCTGAAGAAGAAGGAGAGCAGCCATTCTCTCTTCTAGTTTTGTCTTTATAGTGTAAGGATGTAGCCGATTATGCTCTGTTGTTATTTTCATCCCAGTTACCCTTCCCATGCTAGAATTTAGTCAAAACTTTATATTTTAATCACACATGGACTCTCAGTCTGAATTATTTTACTGTGGCTCTGCTGGACTATCTTATCTCTGCTAAATACCATTTTTTCAATATCTCACTATCACCCAACAGACTCCCATAAACAAAGGTGAAGATCCCGAGTTACCCATCTTCTTTCAAAGTTAATTTGCCCAATAAATTAAATATTAGACCATATTGGGTAACACTGCAGCATATCATTCTGGCTGTGCTGACTGCTCTGAACAGTTTTCTGTCATGGTAGCCAAGGGGATGGTGCCTTGCATGAGCACAAGTGACCTCATAGGTGGATCTCGGTTCCCTGATTGGCATCCTGCAGACCATTGATTTAAACTGCAGCAGGATTTCACTGCCTTTCTGCAACTCTGCAGGCTGTCCGGTCCCCCTCACAGCAATTAATCCAATACACGTTTAAGCAAAGTAGTATTTTATTAAAGCCATGATAGCAAGGACATGCTCAAGATCCTACAAGCTAGGCTTCAACAGTACGTGGATAGAGAACTTATTAAAGACTTATTAGTCCATTGGAGAGTTTTGTATGTAGCTGCATACTTCTCCTCATGGAAAAAACAGTTTGATTTAAAGACTTCATCGTCATCTTCAGTATATTTGGATGCGAAATTATTGAGAAAGACACTTCGAAACGGGCATTTACTCGAGAAGTTCGTCTGTCTTCTGTCCACCTGTTCATCGACTATAAAAGACACATCATGAATATCATCTTCAGTGAAGATTGACTTACTTTTGTGTAAATTCATTTATTGTTTGTGCACACTTGCAGCAATCTTTGGGCTTATAATCCCAATTCTCTATGGCAGCAGCTGACATTCTGCCCCCCTCAAAAGAACATCCCACCCTCCTCCCGGTCAGGGTGGGAGACCTCCCGGTCCGGGCGGGAGACCTCCCGGTTTCCCCGGGAACCTCTTGTGAAAGCTCTTGAGCATGTAAGGGGCCCTAATATCCCCTTCTTCCACCCATTTCCGGTGCTGGGGTCCAAAATCAGCCCATTCAACCAAATAGTAGAGCTTCCCATGTTTCACTTTAGAATCCAGAATGTCGGCAATCTCGTAGTGCGCCTCGCCATCCACCAAAACAGGGGGGGTGGAGGATGATGCTGGCGCCAGCTGCAAGACCCATTGTCCTTTTTAAGGAGGCTGAAATGAAACACAGAATGCAGAGATCTTAGATTCTTTGGAAGTTCAACATCCACAGCCACCTCATTGATCACCTTGCGTACTTTAAACGGACCAATGTATTTCCATCCTAGTTTCCGACTTGGTCTCAGCATCTTAATGTTTTTAGTGGACACATACACATAATCTCCAGGCCGCAGAGCCCAACCCGCCACCCTACCTTGTTTCTTATATGCAGCCTTGGCTGCATTCAACGTTTCGCACAACGGCCAGGCACGTTGCAGGGTTTCACACCATGTTGACGCCTCGCTAGGCTGTGCCACGCTGCGCCCCTCCAGGAACGGCATAGGAGGGCTGTCGTAACCAAAAG
>NW_015163652.1:371125-396915 GCF_001447785.1 Gekko japonicus | reverse complement strand
TACAGCAGGGCTAATTAAGTCTCTCCCACACCCCGAGTCAATTAGCGCCTTAACGCGCACATGAGTTCCCAATAGAGGGTTCATCAGAGACACAGTCACAAAGAACAGGGAGGGGTGGGGTTTCGCTCACCACTTTTGGCGCCTCCAAAGGAGGGTCCTGCTGCTGTGCGCCTCTCACGGCAGGACCTGGTCGTTTCCCGCCGGTTCCTCCTCGTTCTCACTGGATCCGTCTTCTTCTTCCTCCAGCGCAGCTTGCAGGGCTTTCGCAAACTTCGGTTTCCCGAAAGCTTTTTTGGCTGGGGTCGCTTGTCTTGGCTTGGTTGCTGCAGGGGCCTCCCGTTGCGTTCGTTGTCCACACTCCGCCGCAAAATGGCCCCACTCCCCGCACTTCAGGCATAGCCCTTGACGCATCCGTTGCTCCCAGGCCGCTTCGGTCAAGCGGGGGGCCTTCTGCTTTTGGATGGGGGGGTTGGCTCACCTTCCCCCCTCCTGCCGCCATGTCCAGCCGGAGAGTTTGAAGGCGACTCTCCGCGTTTTCCGCCTCTTGGGTCCACGCCATCAGCGACACCGGGTCCACCGATCATAGCACCGTTTCTCAGATCTCGGGGTTCAGCCCCACATCTCCACTAGGACGTGTTCTGGCCAGTTCGGGAGTTTAGCCGAGTAGTAGTCATGCACCGTCCAGCGCCCCTGCTTGAACGTGCGCAAGAATGCCTTCGCCCGCTGGCCAGCGTTCAGGTCTTCGAACCTGGTCCTCAGCGCCCACATGAATGCTCTCAGATCCCTCAGCTCGGGGCCACGCCTGTTATGCAGACCGACATACCAAGTGGCTGCCATGCCCCTCAGTCTTGCCGCGATCACATCAATCCGGCTGCCGTCGTTTGGGAACAGGTGGCCGTACTCCACAACAAACCTCTGCACTCGCACCGTGAAGTACACCAGCTCCTCGGGGTTGCCGTTGAACGTCGCTTCCAGCAGGTCTTTCGGCCGAGGCCGCCCTTGGCCCGGCTGGGGTGGAGGAGGTGCTGGCGCTGGTGCTGGGACTCCCGGTTGTGCCGGGGCCCCCAGTTGTGCCGGGGCCCCCAGCTGCGCCGGCGGCCCCACCGGTGGGAGCACAGGTGCCGCCGGAGCCCCCGGCTGGATCCCTCGCCGGACCAACACGTTCTCGATCGTTCGCTTCACCAAGTCCGGGAACGCGTTGAACACCTCATCTACCATCTGCATCAGCTGTTGCAGGGTTCGGTCGATGTCGTCTACGTGCTCTTCCATGCCTTCAGTCAGGTACGCTCGGCTCGCTCGGTCCTTGGAGCGGCCTGTCACCCAGGCTTCTTCGGTCTGTTCGAACTGATCACCCACAGCACCGAGACTGGGTCCCGGGTAAAGTCCTTGTTCGAACAGGCTTTCTCTCAGGCCACCCCCTCGTTTGGAGAACGTCTCCCGGGTGCCTTGCACGTCGAACTGGGTCCAGTCGTCCCATGCCCGCCGGGCCAACTTCAGGCATAGCCCTTGACGCATCCGTTGCTCCCGGGCCGCTTCGGTTAAGTGGGGGGCCTTCTGCTTTTGGATGTGGTGGGGTGGGAGGCACCTAAGACTAGACGGCAACTACAAGCATTCTTAGGAGTCACCAATTTTTACAGAAATTTTATCAGGAACTTTGCTCAGATCGCCCTTCCCCTCACTGACCTCCTCTGGACAGAATGTCCAGTCCCCCTCACAGCAATTAATCCAATACACGTTTAAGCAAAGTAGTATTTTATTAAAGCCATGATAGAGCAGGAACAAGTTCACTGTCCAGAATGCCTGGGCCAGGGTGGGCAAGGAATAATGTAATACATTCAAACAGGGCAATAACCAATAATCTCCATTCCTGCCGAGCGGGCAGACTTCAGGTTACACGCTCAAAAGCCTGAGAAGCCGGTGTTAAGAAGTGAAATGGGCCTATAATTTTTGATATCACTCGCTTCTGTGTTTGGTTTCTGAATTAGTGTTATCAAGGCATGGTTCCAAGACTCTGGTATTTTACTGTTTTTGCCCACTCCTTGGCAAAGTTCTTTAAATGGTATCCATAACTGCTCTTCAAAAACCTGGTAGAATTCTGCCGGTATACCATCTGGACCTGGTGTTTTCTTCTTTTTCTGTTTTTTAATAGCTTCCATTATTTCACCCATAGTTATTGGATCACTCAGCATTTTCTTCTGTTGAGCATTGAATTTTTGTGTTCTGATCTTAAGATAATCTGAAATTTCATCCCCTCTTTGCGCATCATATTGGTAAAGTCCCTTATAGAAATGTTCCACTATCTTCTTTAAATCTTGTATATTGAACTTTTCCTCATTATTAGCATTTCTTAGTTTAATTATGGTTCGTTTCTGTCTTTCTTTTTTAACCTTATATGCTAGCCATCTGTTTGGTTTGTTTATATTTTCAAAATAATATTGTTTAGTATATTCTATTTTTTTCTCTATTTCGTAATTTAACAAATTATTTAAGTTATGGTGTAAAAGATTTAATTTAATTCTAGCACTTCCATCTCCTCTAGCGCTTTTCAGTATATTTTCTTGTTGTTTAATATGTTTGACTAAGTGATCATATTTCTCCTTCTTCTGTTTGCATTTCCAGGCATTATAGCTAATAAAACGTCCTCTTATGTACGCCTTGAAGGCATCCCATATAATTTCTAGTGGAGTTTCTGTAGGTAAATTTATCTGAAAGAATTCTAAGATTTCTTTTTTGCATCTTTGTACAAAGTCCAGATCTCGGAGTAAGGTTATGTTTATGGAAATTCTACTTTTTTTGTGGTCTTCTCTTATTGTTATGGATATTGGGTTGTGGTCCGCAAATGTTTTTGGGAGAATTTCGCATTCTGTCACTTCCCTGATCATACTTGTTGACATCCATATCATATCAATTCTTGACCAGGAATCATGACGTGGTGAGTAGTATGTAAAATCTGTTTTATTGGCATTTCTTACTCTCCATACATCCATTAAGTTATATTCTTCTACTATCTGTACAAAACTATTTGGCAGAATTCCTCCCGTTCTACGGTCCTTCTTAGAGTTTTTCCTATCCATTGCTGTATCTGCTACCGAATTGAAATCTCCCAAAATACATATATCTTCAGCTTCTGTTAACTTTAACACGTTTTGAACTTTCTTTAAAAAATTCCCCTTGTTTTTGATTGGGTGCATATATATTGAGTATCAGCATTCTTCTCCCTCTTCTAGTTATTGTAATAGCCACTATTCTTCCGTCTTTAGAATTAAATATCAGTTCTGGGTTTAACTTCTCTTTCGCATATATTGCAACCCCTCTTTTTTCTTCTTCTGCAGATGATACAAATACTTTCCCTAACTTTTTACATTCTAAGTATTTCACTTCGTCTTTTTTAACATGCGTCTCTTGTAAACAGATTACTTCAGCTTTTATTTTTCTGAGTTGATGAAATGTCTTTCTTCTCTTTTGTGCACTGTTCAATCCACCTATGTTGATAGACAGTATGTCACAGGTTTTAAAATTCATCCTATTGCTGTTTAATATCTTTTCCCTTTTGCTCTGTATTTATATCTAGTTTGTACGTGGTATGTAGGTTTGTTAACTTTGTATTTATTCTTTGCTTTAACCCTATTTTCTTTCTCTTTTTCTTCTCTTTATTCCTCTTCTTTCTCTTCTTCTTCTTCTTCCTCCTCTGTTTCCACCTCTTTCTCTTCCTTTTCTTCTCTTCTTCATGCGATTCTTCCGTTTGTAGACCTAGATCTTCACCATATTTTTCCAAAAAATATTCTACTTTAAAGACGGAGTCTATTCTATGTCTTTGCCCTCTAAGAGTAAAAAGAACCCCTTCTGGTATTAACCATTTAAAGACGATTTTATTCTCTTTCAATAAGTTAGTTAAAGTGGTATAGGGCATTCTTCTTTCTCTCACCCGCCAAGGAACATCCTTCAGGAAGACTATTTCTTCCCCTTGAATTATCAGTTTGGTTTCATTAGCCGCTTTCATTATTTTTTCTTTTAAGTCTCTTCTGTAGAATTTTATATGTACCTCTCTTGGTTTCCTAGTTTTTTTGGCATACGCTGAATTTCTTCTGAATATGGCTTCTATTCCGTCTTCTATTTCTTCTTTAGTTGTTACTTTCAGCTGTTCCGCTATATTTCTTTCAAATTTTTATCTATAGCTTCTGTTATATTCTGACAACGTATAATCAGAGACGCTTTCTCCATCTCCAAATTTATCACCGTGTCTTCCATTCTTTCGCATTTACTCTTGATCTCTTGTGCATCTAGATCTATCTCTCTTACTTTTTCTTTTATTTTCCCTTGCCTAGTGGCAAGGTTTATGATTTCTTTTCTATTACTTTGAATTTCTTGTCTATTATTTTGAATCTGTAACTTCAATTCTTCTGTTTCCTTTTTTATTTGGGTTGTCAAGTTATCTATTTTTGTGCTTACAGGTTCAATTTCTTTTCTTATCAAGATGGGCAGAGTATCTTTTATCGCGTCTTTCATGGCTTGCGCCACTGCTTGTGTTACACTGTCTTGAATAGTTTTATTTATTTATTTCATTGTAGCTTGTGGTATCGCCATATTTGTTAACTTTAATTGTGTACTCCCCCCCCCCTGCCCTGGAGATGAAATAGATGTTTTCCTGCTTGCGATTCCTCCTGAGGCCATAAATTTAAATTTTTCCTTTTTAGAACATTAACTTCTACTTGTTTATTTATTGCAAAATTAAAATATGTGTTCTTTGATTTGTTGTATAAATTATCAAGTGTATTATGTTTCCAGTCTCCTCCTAATAGGTTTTACCTATTATTTATTATCTATTATTATTGCTTCCCTATTATTTATCTATTACTTATCAATTATTGTTTTTATCAAATATTCTTTCTATCCAGTAAATTATCCCGTAGATCCAAGGATTCTGGAATTTTTAAATGGTTTAAATTTGTTTATCTCTGTATGCTCTGTGCCCTTGCTTAATAAGCACGTCTCTTACTGTCTCTTACTGTCCCTTTAAATGCCTTTATATCCCTCTGTCTTGCTTATTTCCCCTTATTTCTCTGTGCTTCCGGTTATTACTGCCTTCACTATCTTTTAAGTTGTCTTTCAAATACAGTCCTTCCAAAAATCCGTCGTCCTCCGCTTCCTGCCGTCTCCTACTGTCTTATCTGGTCTCTTTTCCCTTCTGCTGCTCTCGCCCCTCCTTTCTTGTCCGTCGCTCCTCCGATGACGTCAGCGCTCTCCGTTCTCCGCTCCTTTCGCACCTCCGCCCTTCTGGTTCTCCGTCCTCGTCGCTCCGCTCAACCGCTGCAGACGGCCCCTCTCAGCTTCGCTCCTACTCCTTAAAGCCGCAGCGTCTTCCTGTAAAGGAAACAAGGTAAAAAAAACAAAACGATTTTGCAGTTCAGTCTTTTACTTATTTCCCCAGCTTCTGCCTTTATTTGTAATTAGCCTTTTCTCTTTCTAATTGTCCCCTTGGCGTTATTGCGGTAGCCACTTCAGAGCTTCTATTTTCGCCTATCCCTTAATTTGGCTCTTAATTGTTATGCTCCTCTCCTTGTGTAAAGCCTAACAATAATGTTAGCCCTCTATCTTTCCTTGCTCTCAATAATATCCTTCTGTTATATTTTCGCGGTACTTAGCTTCGGTTCTTGCTTTTCTCAATCCTCTGACTCTGTTGCCTCCTCCTCGGCTCCGTTGCTCTCGGCATGATTTCAGAGTCTCCGCCGTCGCTCCTTTTGTGGAAATTAGCTTTCTTGCTTCAGGACAGCTGAAGTTTTCGTCTGGGGGGGTCGCCACCCCACCAGTTCTTCTCCAGAAGCGCCCCTTGCCTAACTTTTCATCTCCTGAAAAGTTTGAAACGTTATAATTGTTTAAGAGAGTCCAGGGTCTAGGAGAGCGGTAAAAACCCGTCCTCCTTTTTGAAACCGGATCCAGAAGTCTTAACACCGACTATAAAACCTTTGCATCAATTCTAGCAGGAAGATTTAAAAAAGTTTTGTCATCAAGACCAAACGGGGTTTCTGCCTAAATGACAAATGAGAAACAATATGAGGGTAATCATGAATGTTCTAGAATATTACGAAGAACACCCAGAGAAAGAATTATCGTTAATATTTTTGGATGCGGAAAAAGCGTTCGATAATTTGTCTTGGGATTTTCTATTACAAAAATTAGATTTGGCGGATCCTGGCCAAGAATTCTATAATGCAGTTAAAACTATGTATAAACAACAATATGCAAAAGTAATAATAAATGGAGATGTAACTGAAATAATAGAGATACAGAAGGGAACTAGGCAGGGATGCCCGCTCTCACCGTTACTTTTTGTGTATGCAATAGAAACACTTAATGAAGAGGTAAGAAGAAACAAACAAATAGAAGGCCTGAAGGTGAAAGGAGAGGAATTTAAGCTCCAGGCATTTGCTGATGATTTGGTGTTCATACTTGGGAACCCCAAAACCTCGATAGGTGAACTGATGACAACAATACAGAATTTTGGTCAAGTAGCAGGACTAAAAATTAATTACAAAAAATCAAAAATTATAGTAAAGAACTGCTTTCAAGATACAATAGAAAAAATTCAAGAGCTGACTACAATGAAGGTAGTTAAAAAAATAAAATATCTGGGAATTAATTTGACAAATAAATGCAACTCTTTGGTAGAAGAAAACTACGCGAAACTACTGAAGGAGATTAGGCAAGATCTGTATAAATGGAATGATATCCCGTTATCATTTATGGGCAGAATAGCGTTAGTTAAGATGAATGTACTACCAAGATTCCTGTTCTTAGCGCAAAGTATACCAGTGCTGAAAAAACAAAACTTTTTTGAGGATTTGGATAAAATTATCAGACAATTTATATGGCAGCACAAAGAAATCCAGAATAAAATGGAAGGTGTACTTAAGAGTAAGCTATCAAGTATTATTAAGTAAAAAGAATGAACTAAAAACAGAAGAAAAATTAAGACAAGAAAATAACCTATCATGGTGGGAGCAGATAACTTTACGTGACAGATATAAAAAGGACATGATAAGAGGATTTGAGGACCAAAACAATGAACTGGATAAAATATGGCTGTCCTCGAATGATAAACTAGTTCAGAAATTATATAGATTGTTATTAAATGACTATCTACAAGACGAAGAAACCAAATCTGTGATGATCACATGGACGAAAGACATAAGAGAAATAGGAGAAGAAAAGTGGCCGAGAATGTGGAAAACGGTTAAATCTATGAGAGCGGTAGCTTACAAAGAAAACGTGTTTAAAATGTTTCATAGATGGCATTGGGCACCCGATAAATTGGCTAAATGTTACAAAGGATATTCAAATCTGTGTTGGAAATGTAAAATGTATAAGGGAACGTTCTATCACATGTGGTGGAAATGTTCTAAAATGCAAGGGTATTGGAGAATGGTGAGAAAAATCATACAAGAAAGCCTGGGCAAAAATGTAGCATTAAAACCGGAAATATATTTGTTAAATATGATTCCGGAAGGATATAACACTCAGGATTCATACATAATTAGTTATATCATAACAGCTGCCAGACTGCTAATAGCTCGACAATGGAACGTAGAAGGATTGCTGACAAAGGAAGATCTAATAAACAAAATACTAGAACTAGCCAGAATGGACGATCTAAGCTTAATGCTGCAGAATAAGAATGAGAAGGTACATAAAAGGAGATGGGAAAAAGTGTATAAATGGATAGAAGAACAGACGGTAACTTAGGAACCCAAATATGTATTAGAAATAAGATGAAATGAAGGACTCTAATTTGTGTATAAATGAAACAGATGAAATGTTTGTAAATACAATTTTCTTTTATAAAAACAATAAAACTTTAAACCGAAAAAAAAGCCTGAGAAGCAACGTTCCCTAAAACCTAAACAATTACAGCTTCACACGGTGCAGTTCATTATACAGTTAGCAAAGCAGCTCTCCTCACACACCTGTTAATCTTGCTGATAAGCGTTGCCTAGCGTTTGCAGACAGGAATGCATGAGAGAAGATTATACACAGGGAAGATAGGGCATGCGCAGATGCCCGGTGAGCGAGTGTGTGGGGGGGAACCAACAGCTTCCCAATCTTCTATGGCAGCTAGGTGACACAGGCACATACTCCACAACAGTCCAGTTTATTTCAGCTGCAAAACAGAAGACCCAGAGACCAGAAATTTAAAAAGCCGTATCAGGATGCTCTCCAATAAAGACAAAGACATTTCTTACCCTGGTCAATGCCAGTGAAACCCAGTCAAATCTCTGCTTCCCCATTATGATCGGAATCCTGGGGGCTAGTTCAGAGATCAATGTCTGATCTGCATCGGGGTTGACTTTTTAAAATATATTTTGTTTTGTCTTGTCTGGACAGTTGCCCAGAAAGCAGCACCGAGTGACGACAGGGCCCCGCAGGGCAGCTAGTGGAGCTCTTTGTGGCTTTTCACCTTGCCAGCTCAACGTGAGGCAGCGGAGAGAGCTGGGCTCCTGCCAGCCAAGTGGAAATTTCAGGCAGTGACAGCCTGTCGTGGCTCGAGGGATGTGGAGGCTGCTACTAGCTCGCTCCCCTCCTGTCCATCCAGTTGCAAGGGAGTGCTACAGCAGAAGGCTGGAGCGATACCCCATGGAGGGTGAATGCCTCCCTAGCGCTGTTTTGACCTGTTGCGGACTTCTAGTACCTTGACAGCTGCCTGGAATGCTGCCAAGGGGACCTTTGAGATGCAAGCCGTGCACGCCCTCTGCTTCTGAGCCACTGCCTCCTCTGTCCTGTTCTCTATAGGTGTTTGTCTGTTTGAACAGAGACGACAAGAATCATATGCATCCTCTTTGCTGTCCCTAACAGTGTCTGGCAACTCCCTTGCTTCTCAGGCATCAGTTTGGGGGTGGGGGAAAGCAGGGAAAGCACTGATTGATTGAGTCAGGGCAATTTCCCCCTGTGTGGATAGAAAGGTGATAAGGATTCAGTCCCAGCTGGCCGGAATTGTGGGCCACCTGAAGAACAAGATCCCTTTTATTCCCTTGTTACTTAACCCAACCAGGTGTAATAAAAGGCAGGGATCCTGTCCTTTGAACGAAGATAAGCCAAGGTGTACTTTTCTGCAAAAGGTGAGAAAAGCTGCACTTTCCCAAGCCACGTCTGCGCAACCGTTAAAGGGCAGTCGCTCTCTTTAGACTGCGTTGCATCTGGATGCCTTAATCCTATGCTATCCATCCCAGTTAACTGTGCAATGCCCCCCCATGACCAACCCCCCCATAGGCTTTGCAGCCCTTCCTGCCAGCCCAAGGGCTCATCCTGGCCTACAGAGGTTTCCCCTTATAGAAGCAAACAAGCACCTTTGTCAAGGAACTTTTGCTGCTGCTGTCAAAGTGTTGGCAGCTCTCGCCCCTGGGGAATGGTAGGACTCTGGCAAACAGGCAAATTACCCCAGGCTGCAGCACACCTGCAACTTCTCCACAAATACCCATTAATGAACAGAGCTGGAATTAGCCTCGGCCTTTCCCTGGGGATGGGGAGGAGGCCAAACCTAACCCAGGTGCCTTAAAACTGCAGGGCCCAGGAACGGTTCTTTTTGTGACACTGACATGGTGAAAGCTCCTGTTTTCTTCATTCTTTGGGCTTGTGCATAACTCATGCTATTTATTTTGTTTTGCTCCTGTTGCATTTACTCAGGGTGCTCTCTCTCTCTTCATGTTGTACTTCATATGTTTGGCTAAATATAGAATGTTGCCACACACACACACCGTTCTATGCTTATCTCGAGCAAATGGTCTCTGACCAGTAATTAGCAGCAGACTTTCTAGTAGGTATCTAGAGAAATGCAGCCATGTCTCTTGGCGTGACAATTAAGAGGTAACACCTAGTGAGTAGACAAGCCTACTTTTTGCTGTTTTCTCAGGGTCTTTCAGGCCTTATGAGTGCCTGAGGCCTGCAATAAAGGGGTAGAATTGTGAAATTCTACTGCTTCAGACTGCAAGGATGTGTCACATACACATGAAACTGCCATCAGGGTCTCGATCAAGGTCAGTATTGTCTACGCAGACAGGCAGCAGCTCTCTGTCCAGTGTCTCAGGCAGAGGTCTTTCCCACCACCTACTACCTGGTCCTTTTAACTGGAGATGCCAGAAATTGAACTTGGGACCTTCTGAATGCCAAGCAGATGCTCTGTAACTGAACCATGGCATTTCCCAAATGTTTCCCCGTGTGAAAAAAGACTCTCTGCCAGTAGAAAACTTGCACAGCCAGAGAGAATGGGCTAGGACCTCAGTGCTAGATGTTCTGGTTTCCTCCTTGCAGGGAGGTTTGTTGCTGTTTCAAGCATGGAGGGTATTAAAAATGGCAGACCCCACTTGCCGTTGTGAAGGAATACAATCCAGTCCATCACCTCATTCTTTTGCATCTGTAGACCAGGCCTGAGAACATCCCACAATGCATGATCATCTACAACCTGTCATCTCTGAGTGAGGTCATACATTATTGTGTCCGGTCTATTGTGCATATGGCTGCCCGTGGCACCAGACCTGCCACATTTCCACACCTGCACTGAGGAAGCATCGTGAAACCCTGGTGAATGCACAGTAAGGACTGAATGTGCTGTTTTCCAATCTTTGCTCCCCTTGCCAGAGGACATCAAGAACCCCAGGCATGTGATGTGTACATTTTAGAGGCTTCTGATCCCATCTCATGTAATGCATGAGTTATTACTAGGCCAGTCAATATTGGAACCAACCTTTTGTAACTCTTCAGATGAGGCCTTGTTTTGTCCTGTCTTTTGCTCACACCTGAGGACAATCTGACTTCTTTTCAGTGGAGGTACAAACCAAGGGGGATGTCGGCTTCTTAGTTAAGTTCAGTGGCACAGTGTGATTGGTTGGTATCTCGCAGGGATGTGCATGGGGGATAGACTGCAGGTTGCGTCTGAATGTAAGGAGGTACGACTGCTCCTCTGTCCTGCACACACTGGCAAATTACCCACGGCTCCACCATATCTGTCAGCGATCACAAATTCCACCACGTCTGTGAAGCTAATTCCCTGGGTTATGGCCAGCAAGTCTCTTTTTGTTTAAGATTAGGAAAGGACTGTGGGATGGGCATTATTGTCTGTAACAGAATAATGACTCACTGTGCTGTGCAGTCAGGAGAATCATGTTTGGCATTTGATGTTCAATAGGATGCAAAGCTTTACGGCCAGAAGGATGATGAAGGGGGAAAAGCCCCAAATCCTTTGCAAAGTAAGATACAGAGTGTGTCCCCACATTTCCAGATAACACCAAGGGTTTGAGAAAACGATGGTGGCTGAAGAGCTCAAGAGGGTGTTTGCCCAGCCAGTGAGGGAAAGCCATGACCAGAATACAGAGAGAGGGTGACCTTGATATGAAAAAAGGACTTCAAATAAAAAAGGGATGTAAAAGCCCCCCCATCATGGAAACACTTAAACAATGCAAACTATATACAGTTGCAAGGGTGGACTGGCTCCTCCACTTAGTGGGAAAGTTTCTGGAGGGCTGCTGGTGGAGTAGAGAGGACCTTGAACTTCTGCTGTGCTGGATGAGAAGCAGAGAAATGGGTCCTCCAGGCCCTTACAGCCCTCCCCCTTGATGCAGACCTGGCTACTCCGCCTTTGAATCCGTGCCAGGAAGAAGAGTATGGTATTTAAGTATTAACTGTTTGTATGTTCACTGATGTTTTACAAAAAAAATGTTATTTTAAAAAAAACTGGGAAAAGGGGGGGGGGACTCAACCCAGGATATGACTACGAACCAAAAAGGGCTACGCTAAACCATATATATAAAAGTACAAATATTTATTAAGGTGTACACATATTAAAACTTTCCTGATTACAAATTACTTTGTCTAAGATCAGACTATAAAAGCTTATCCACTATACATACATATGATGGGTAAATGCTTTACAACTGAAGACCAAATGCGTTTCGGCCCCTAAGGGCCTTTCTCAGTGGTCACTATTATCTATATATTCTAGACACACATTCAAAGACCTGTTACAGAGTTTTAGTAGACATATAATTAAACTGGATGTTGTTTCCTGAAATTGTTCAAAGAAAAATAGAGGGGGGGGGAGAGAAAGGAGAAGAAACTTCATTATTCAGCAAGTCCAGTCCACTTCCTTTGTGAATCTTTGGTAAAAGGTAAAATTGTGGCACCCTTTCTTCCGAATTTAGGAGGTAATCATATCTAGTTTTATCTATGTAGCCCTCTGTTAAACCTTCCTCCAACATGTCCTGTATCTCTTTCTTAATGATCTTAGATGGATTTTCTTTACTCTTTAGGTAAAGAGTTGTCTATATACTTCAGTAATGTACTCTTCTCTGCCCCAGTTTGACTGACAATTTTTTTTTTTACAATTTCATTTCACTTTTTAATTCAGAATACATTGTGGAGGTGATATGGCTATGGCCCATCACTAATACCAGGAGTCCAATTATAAGTATACAAGGTAACTTTATCTTTGATAGAATCATTTTTTATTCAATAATAATTTCTTTTATACATTTGGACAGAATAATGAAGTTTCTTCTCCTTTCTTTCCCCCCCTCTATTTTTCTTTGAACAATTTCAGGAAACAGCATCCGGTTTAATTATATGTCTACTAAAACTCTGTAACAGGTCTTTGAATGTGTGTCTAGAATATATAGGTAATAGTGACCACTGAGAAAGGCCCTTAGGGGCCGAATCACGTTTGGTCTTCAAAGGAAAAAGTGTACCTTGCACACGAAAGCTCATACCTTGAATAAACCTTTGTTGGTCTTAAAGGTGCCACTGGACTCTAAGTTTGTGCTGCTCCTTCAGACCAACACGGCTGACTACCTGGATCCATCTCATATATAGAAGCAGCAAACCTCTGAATTCCAGTGCCAGGAGAAAGCCTCAAGGCTGTCCCTATGACCGGTTTGTTGGCCCTCCAGGAAAACTGCTTGGCTATTGTATGAAACAGAATGCCGGACTGATGGACCACTAGTCTGATTTGGCAGGGCAGTTCTTATGTTAAGTGAGAACATATTTAGGGACACGCAGAAATGTGGCCAGAACATATTGATAACTAAAGCGTGGCTAATTACAATTAAATATTGGCTTCGCCTTCTTTTTAATTCGGACCCTTCTAGTTACACCCTGTGTTCCCTCTAAGCTGAGTTAGTGTGAGCTAGCTCACAGTTTTTTAGCCTCCGGCTCACAGATTTTTCTCTTAGCTCAGGAAGGATGGCTCCCGAGCAGACTAATTTATGCCGGAGCCAAATCGCTCACTCACAGCTTTAATGCCAGTAGCTCATGAAGTAACATTTCTGCTCACAAGACTCCGCTGCTTAGAGGACACCTGTCAGCTTCTACTGGAATCTAATGACTCTAACTGGATTATCTTAGATTCCTTACTTCTTACTTCCGAATCTGAGGCTTTTTCAATTATAAGAGCCAATCTACTTTGTTCTGAGCTACATTTACTGTATAATGCCACTAATAAAACCTGTTCACCCCTGTATTTTGAAATATCTCCTAAAGTCGGCCAAGCTGCCTCTTACCTGTACCAACTTCACACCCCCAAACTCCATAGAGCCCTCTCTTTGGCGAGATTCAATGTATTACCTTTGGCCTTATTATCTGGCCGCTTTCAGGGTGTGCCCTTTTCTAACAGATGTTGCCCATGCACAAATGATAATATCAAAATGATTTTCCATGTCTTGTTTCAGTGCCCCTTCTACCATGCGCTACGACTGAAATTTCTAAATTTTACTTTGGCTCAACTAGAAGAATATCCTGATTGCGAAAGATCCTTATTCTTCTTGATAATCCAAACTTTGAGATAATGGAAACTGTTGCTAAATTTGTTTTTGGTGCCATTCCTATTCGCCCTTTATTTAATTGATGGGTATACTTAATTGGTAATTCCTTGTTTCTGTATTTTGCAGATATTATTCTATGCTGTGGTGGTGGTTGTTTTGTTGTATATGGGTTTGCAAGGGTTACATGCCAATAAAGGTAACTGGACTGGAAGAGGGACACACAGAGCCTTCATGGTGGTTTCCCCCAGCAGGTTTCTACTGGAAACATGATTGTTAGGGAAAGCAGGGACAAATTTCACCTTCTGTTTTTGCCTAGAAAGTTTTGCTAGGTAGTCACATGGCTGTGAGAGGCAGAGTCAAAGCTCTAAAAATGAAACAAATCTTGTTATCCAGACAGCCTGGGAGCTTTGCTAGAGTTTATCCAGGCACACGTCAAGCTTCTCACCTTATATTTAGTACTCCAGTAGAAATGACCCAGCCTCGACCCAGATGGCTTCAGTCAGATTTCAGAAGCACGATCAATCCTGGCTAGTATTTGGATGGGAGACCACCAAGGAAACCTATGGTTGCTACACAGAGGCAGGCAATGGCAAATCACCGCCATTAATCTCCTGCCTTGGAAACCTCCAGGTGGTAGCTGGATATCTCCTGGAATGACATCTGATCTCCAGGTCACAGAGATCAGTTCACCTGGAGAATATGGCTGCTTTGGAAAATGAACGCTATGGCATTTTAGCCCATTGAAGTCCCTCCTCTCCCCATATCCCGCCTTCTTCAGGCTCCACCCCCCCCAATCCCCAGGTATTTCCCAACCCAGAGCTGGCAACCATAGACTGACATAAGTCAGCTGTGACTTGATGGCACTTTCCACCACCAAGAATGACCCATGATATTCTCAGATGGAGAATCCGTAGGATATCCCACACCCTTGCTAATTAACCCTGGGGGCTCATGCCACTGGGAAGGTTTCCTGCACAGGCCCCATTGAGGTGTCATGTCCTGTCCAGCTCCTGTTCTACTCAAGGGGGCTGGTCACCCAGCATTCCACTAGGTTATCTGAGATGGCCTCCTCAGGCACTAGAGCCTTCTCTAACCAAGGCAGGCGAAGGGCTGGTTGTCGCCAGGAGGAAGCGGAAGGGGGTATGTCTCCTCCCAGCCATATTTCCTTTGAATAATCTGCCTCGAGGGCTCACGCCGGGGGGTGACAGTTAGGAAGAAGACCACATGCATTCATCTAAATACACAGAAAATGCACGTATTCTGTAGCTGGGTATCATTGGTACACCAGCGCAAAATGCTGAGAGAGAAGAGATCCTAAGGATAATGAGAATTAAATCTCCCAGCAGGTGCTGTGCATACAAAGCCTTCATGAACAGGCCCGCTATTGTTGGGCTCTGGAAGGGGGCCGAGAAATGCAGGCAGCTGAAGGGACAGCTGGAGCTTGCAGAACCTTGGCAAACGCCCATCCCATAGGGATGCCCTGACAATAATGGGAAAGGGAGAAGGCATAATCCCCGTGAATCGTTGGCTCAGTCAGTGAACGAGCATCACAGAGTAACAGTGTGCAGTATCGATGTCACAACAGGAAGATGACTTTGGCAGTCTGCAGCGGCTCCAGTCCTCCCACGCCCCACTGGCATGGCTCCCTCCTCCCAGGGACTAGAGGACGGATGGACCCTCTCTGGCAAACCAGGACTGCCCTTCCCACTCCTCTTCTGCAGAGCAAAGGCAGACAGGCAGGGTCTTTCGGAGGCTCCTCTTCTCAGGTTGAGAAGCACCATGGACCCTGCAGATCAGAGGCAAGTGAGAACACAGCTCTGAGGTCCCTGTTCCAAACCAGAGCTTGTGGACTCCGGAGAAGGACTTCTGGTGGTGGTGGTGGAAAGGGCCTTCAGGTCACCGCTGATTTATAGCAACCCTGTCGGTTTCTCAAGGCAAGAGACGAACAGAGGTGGTTTGCCATTGCCTGCCTCTGCATAGCAACCCTGGACATCCTTGGTGGTCTCCCAACGAACTGCTTAGCAGGGCCAACCCGGCTTAGCTTCTGAGGTTGGGCTACCTTGAACCAGCCAGGTCTGGAATTCTAGGTGAAGAGAAATCCCATCATTATCCATGTGGATTCTTTTTCCCAGTTGAAATTTTCTGACACTGAAAAACATTCTGTGACTGCCTCCTAGTTCAAATGACACCTCATCTTCTTCTCTTTAATGAAGCCTCCTCCTTATCCAAGAATCCCAACCCAAGCCCCCCACACCTTCTGTAATCTCAAAACTCCCACTTGGTTACAAAATCACAACTGAAAGAAGAGAGAAAGAGAAAAAGAAGAGTGTTTATAAATTTTTATTTCTTTTTTTAAAAATAACGTTGTATTTCATTTCTTGGAATGGTGTATGTGTGTACCTGTTTCCTTAGGTTAAGTAAGTAAGTAAGTATTAGGCAGAGACTGACAATGTGAAACAGATTTTCCAGGGAGCCATAGGGAAGCAATATAGGAGTGTCACAGCTGGAGGAAGAGGGGCCCTAGGAACAGGAAAGCGTGGGGCAAGATCCAAGCAAAGTTGTGTGTCACGCTGATTTCAGTAGGCCAGTCTGGAGCAAGTGCTTAAAGTGCCCGCTGAAACCAACGGGATCTCACTTTGAAGTGTTTAACTTCGGCTGGATGGTACCCTTGGTGTTCTAGCGCCCGTCATATGCACACATACGTTCTAACACTTGGTTTTGTTTTAAACATCTAGAATTACTGAGATACAATTGCAGCACTTAAATATACAAACTGAAATCGAAGCACTTGAACACGATTTTTAACTCTAAAGTTCAAAAGTTATTATTGCACATAAGACTCTTTAAATATGTTTTCAGGCTATAGGCAAGTGTTTGCTTCTCTCTGAGTTCTGGTTTATTGAGCATATTATTTTGTTGTCTTTTTTAAAAAAAAGCAATTTATTTCAACATCTTTAAAATACTTATATACTGGTGGTTTTTAATACACACTGTCTTTCCATCAACATTGAGCCAAAATCCAGTACAGAGGAGATAAAGGGGATTAATGAATAGAATGGAGCATACAGATCTACTTGTGTCTGTTTAGAGGTGGACAGATCTGGAGGCCTGTAATAAAGTATACAAAAAGTGATTTGCATGAGACTTCAGTGCAAAAAAATGAAGAAGAGGCGCGCACAGGTTTGTATGCGGATATACTTCAAAAGCATCACATTAGTTAACCTAACATCCCAGTGTAAACACAAACATCCTAATCAAGAGAAGGAAGCAGGTGTGCAGAAGGCGGTTTCCCAGTGCAATCAATGCAGATGTGCACGTGCATCTGTATTGCAGTGCTTCTCTGGGCCTCACTGAACTCCTGAGATTCCATCTTTTGTCACAGGTTAGGATGTACACCCCAATCCTGGTCCCACAGTGACCAGTAACAGATGCACACATACTGACTCTTGTGCATGTTAAGAATTTACAACTTTAGTCTGTTTGTGATTCACAAAGCCACCTGCTCTGGAATTAGCTGCACCAAGCATCTCTATGAATCCATTTAACGTAGCCATCCTACCCAGCCTCAATGGATAACTTTTGAGAAAGTGCTTCAAGAATGTTTACATTTTCAAATGAGCTCGAGTAATTTCTGAGCACAGGATTCAGCACCTTTTTGGGGAATACAGCATTCAGGAGGATTTGCTGTAGTTTTAGAATCACACCACAGAAACTACCAGCAATTCCCTCCCCCCCCCATACAAGGATATTCCTCCCCTGCAGCCTTTCTGAGTTTCCTAAGGCAAGGAAGGAAGGTTCACGTTCTTGGACAACACTGGGAAAAAATGGAGATCAGTGAAGGGAAATCCTTGCACACATCAAAAAAAGAAGAAACACAACTACCACTGTGAATTTTATACTGATCGAATAGCTCTTTGTCTTCTCTCCGTTTATGCTGTGCTCATCAAAGGCAAAATACCACCTTCTGAGGTTTGAGCAAGCTGTTTTCTAGTTTTGCCATTAGAAAGTCTACAGAACAGAATCAGGCAATTCTGATCTTTGGAATACAAACAAAGAGAGTGGGAAATGAACTGCTGGAACACTACAAGGCTCTGATCCATACAGTCATTTCACACATTACACAAAAGTAAGCCAACAGCGAGCTGCAGCCAATCACAGCTCTGGGGCCAACATGCCCACACGAAAAGCATGGCTTGCACAGGTGTTTGCAGACACATACCCACATGCACACTTTCATGTGGACACCTACAAACAAATGCATGAAGATAAGCAATGAAAAGTGCCATCTAGGTTTGCCAGTTGGACCAGTCGCCAACAGTAAAAGAAAAAAGGAAACACTGTTCCTTGTGTGCACAATGCTCATTTAAATGCACGTGTCGCATTTAAGACAGAGCGTCTATTGTGTTCTTTTCAACGCTTTGCGGCAATGCAATCTGGGCTCCAATGGTCAGTTTCCTCCTTCTCTGAGGGATGCTAATAGGATGATAAGAGGCATCCTCTCCTATCTCTCCTTCCTCTCTGCCAGCACAAAGAAGACACAGCAGGTGCGGCTGTCACAGATGCCCGATGAATGCCGCTACGGTGATGGAAACTGATGCTTGATATGGAGACAGTGATGGGAGATGATATCCTGGCCTGTTCCCTTGAGGGAGGAGAGCCTTATTAAAGCCATATGTGTGGCATGGAGTCACCAGGCTCGTCAGAGAGTTTGCTGGAAACACGGCACCGAGGGGAGGAGTCTGCAGTGCAAAACAAAGCTCGGAAAAGGGAAAGGCAGCGAGTGTGTCTTAAATGCAGCTTCCACGCTCACAAATTAAAACTAGCTTTCCGGCACAGAGAAAAAGGAGGAAGATTTTAAAAGCTGTGTTGACTAAGTCAATCATCATACATCCTTCGAAAGGGATTAATTTCCAGAACGGGAAGGCCCTGGGATTCCAGCAGGCCCCCAAAGTCTGCCTTCTGACCTCATATATGTGAGAGACCCACCTCTGGTTATTCAGTGGAGAGAGGCACACTCTGCACATGCTCAAGGACCCTCTGGGTCTTCTGTATTAGGCCATGTGTTCCTGGGCTGAGCCTGTGCAAAAAAGTTTGATGTGGCTGAGCCTTGCTGAGCTCAAGTCTTCATCCTGGGTCTGACAACAGACGTATGATGGAGGATAAGAGTACAGACTGATTGCCCAATGCTGGGAATGTCAGGATGGGGGTGCCTACGCCTATAGAATTACTTATGCCTCTGCTGTTTGGCAAGCAGGGTAAAGACAGGACATCTTTAGCTAGAGTTTCTCCCTTGGAGCTTATTTAGGATGAATTCTGTTCTGCTTTGGCCACCAAAGAAGGGGAAAAAAATCTGTGACAGAATAGTATCTGTAAGTGGAACAGATGTTACAGCAAGCCCCTCTTAATTTTGGCTAAGACAGGAGGCAACTAATCATTTCAGAGTGGTTTTGCTTCTTCCCGTGTATCTGCATTTCTTCTGACTACTATCGCTTCTCCCCAGACTGGACTTGATATACGTTTCAAAAATCTGTTTGATGAGAAGCACCAGTGGGAAGAGGAACCAAATGCAAGCCCATCAAAATCTCCCTGAAGTCTCCTGCCCCATGCCAGAGGCAGAAGTTTGTTTTTGAGAGAGTTGGACATGGCATGCTTCTGCCTGTGCTGTGCCCATTCCTTTTGTTCTGTACATTTTTTCTTTTCCCAAAGGGTTGACTGGATTCTGCCTAAAAAACCCAGCCAAACGTTTGAGCAGAGTGGGATGATGGGCCACAAGGCATCCACACACCATCTTCAACTCCTTGGGTGTGTGTGTGTGTGTGGGGGGAGACTGTCCCTCTCCAGGCACAGAGTCAACGAAACTGAAGGAAGGAAAAGCAATTATAAATCACGGGGGGTGTTCATGCAGCCAAAACAGTACAGTATTGTATTGTGAAGAAGGAAAGATTACATTTTCCCACATGTGGCGGTCATGCTCAAGAATATTGGGATATGGTATCACAGGTAAATTACTTTACGGACAGGTCAGGTAGTTCCATGTACATTATTATTTAATTATGCAGACTTTGTACTAGAGAGATTACATGAATTGGTTCTAAATGCTATTACAGCTGCACCATTGGTCTTTGCACGATATTGGCAAAAACAGGCAGTACCACTGAAGGGGAACTGGATAGAAAGACTGAAGGACTTGTATAAATTGATCAGATAGAGAGCCTAACTGAAATATCAAAAAACCAAAGGTTTGATAATGTCTTGATTTCTATGAGTTAAAGATGCAACATAGTTTTATACGTCAGAAGTTGCATAAAAAATGAATGCACTGAATATTATCTGTTTCCATGTCTTTGAATGTAGTAAGAGGATTTTTTTTAAAGAATGCCGCCAAAACAAACACTTGTGCCCATATTTTCCGGATCTCTTAGTCAATTTGCTTCCTTTGCACTAAGTTTCAGGATGCTGCTCCAAATAGGGCAGAATTGGGTTCTCTGATTCAAAAATGTATTTACAGGTTATTAAAACATGCATAACTGGGAAACCAAACCCAGTAGTACCAGACACACAGGTGGGATGCAGATCAAAGAGGAAAAGCCCAAAGGCAACACTGAAAGAAAAGAGGTGGCGATTTCCAAGAGGGGGTTCCAGAAATCAAAGGCTGAGTACATAGTAAAAGGTTGCTAACTGACTCTTAGTAGGAAACAGGGAAGAGAAGAATGATATAAAACCACGGTCCCTTGGAGGGAGAAAAAATTCCCGTAGGGCATTGACTAGCTTCCAGTAGTGACACATTTGAGTATTCCTTGGGCACAGTCTATTATTCTGTCTGCAGGAGCTGTAGCTGAATAAAAGAGGGAGGCAAAATGTATGTGTGTGTCTTTAGACAGAGACCTATAGGAAGAGTAAGCCCGGGCAAGAAGGCAGGTGGAGACTTTAACACAGCAAGGCGCATTTATTATCACAGCTGGGCTACGTAGAGTTCTCGATTATGGTCCCGCTGCAAGCCAGTGGCTGGGTTTACAGTGTGGATTAGCTTGCTCAGAAGAAATGAGTATTTTTTGTTTACTTTTAAGGAGATGCAGTGGGGCACACCAAGCCTAAATGGCAGTCCCAGAAACTCGAGTTTTGCTAAGCTCTAGAATGCTCAATGTAAGCCAAGCTGCCCACCCCCATTCTCCACGTACACACGCACGTGCACAGCGCGCACATAAGCACACACCATCGGTTTACACACTAGGGCATACATGTCAGCAAGCGCACACACACAGATGGTTGCAATCATACAGTCGTGACAACACACCCTTCCGCAAAGCAGTGAGCGTATCAGAATGTGGCGAAAGTGTGGAAGCAAGTCCTCCCAAATGAGAGTTTAATTTGCCAAGGTGGCTTCAATGAAACAGGCTGTCCAGAAGGACAGCATTAATTCCACCAAACTGGAAAACGGACACCAAAGGAGAGTAATTGTGTCTACCAAGTATCTCTAGCTAGAAACAAATCAACCAACTGCAGACACACAGTACAATTCTGGTGCTGCTACTGTGCTGTCAGCGGGGGGTGATGGTTTTGCTTCTATTACAGCGATGTCATTTCTGGTTACGGACGGCCTTCGTGTCCAGCTACCCATCTGCTCTGCTGACTGGTCCTCCACCACCAATGATCTTATTCACTTAACTAATGACTGTAGCCAGCTCTGTGTCAGAACTCCTCAGTCTCTCGATCAGCAAAATGTGCATTCAGAGGTGAATAAGGAGACCCTTCATTCCACAGCTGCAGCTGACACCCCTCAGTTAAATGAACAAGCAATTGGAGAGAAGTCGGAAAGAAGATGGAAAAGTCCTTCCCCAGAGCACTCTAATGAGCAAGTGTGAGCTCATCAAAGGAGATCATGAGCCAGCAATTAACTCCACACCAGGATGCACATGAAGTATGCCAGGAAGACCAAGATCTTGAAATCCCCTCCAGGTACTTTAAAAGACCTTTGATATGATGGCTGTTGAGCAAAATTTGGAGCCAGTGATGCGCCATCTGGCTGTGCACAATACAGTCCTTGATCTAACATTTAGTCAAAAGAGAAAAGGGTTGTTCCTAGTCTTACCAGTCAATTCCTGGTGATCTCGCTTCTTCCGCTGTAATGAAAGCTCAGGAACTCCTGGCAGACCTCCTGACTGTCTGCACGGTGAGACTGCAAAAGGTCACACCAGGGTATTTATATCTAACAGTGCATCAGTTACTGGAGGATATTGCTAAGGTATACCACAGCTAGAGATATGAGGGAGGCAGGTATGTGTTTTTCACATCTGGCTAGGAGCTGAAATCTGTCATCAACAATTCAAAAATAAAATGAAGTTTAAGACCACCTGACCTTGAGTGCAGAATACTGCCCCCCCCAATTTGCTTTGCAAAAGCTTTGATCTCTGCTAAGCTGGGAGAAAGCAGATCGTCCCCACGGCCACTTTGAGAGAACTGACTCATCCTGCCACAAACACAGACATAGATACACACGCACACATCCCTCTCACACAACATGTTCTGCCATAGTGAGTTACATTCAACTGTGTTTCCTGATCATCTTGTTAAGCTGTTCCTCTCCCTTGAGTTTTGACTGCTGTCTCCCAGCCCTTCAGCCAGCATCCCGACCAAACTGTGCTTGTCACCACTTCTACCAGATGTAGCCTCCATCATCGGCCTCCCCTGCCTCTCCCTCCTCTTCTTCGGCCTCCTCGCCAGTTTCTTCCACCTCTTTCTCTTCCTCGTCTTCCCATCCAACACCACTCCCAAAGTCCCCTGAGAACCCAACTATGTCATCTGCAGCAATGGGGGGAAGGGGGGGGAGAGAGAGAGAGAGAGATTTTTATTGCTAGGAAAATATTAACTTACTTTTTTTCCAGTCGCAATCCCACACTAGGATGAAACTAAGTTTTGCCTGATATGGCTAACAATTATGGGGAGGAAGAGCTTTGTGGATTCTAGGTGGCTGGGGCTCTTTTAGGAACAAGCAATGCCTGCTGCGCCTCCGCAACCTCTGCTAATCCTCCACTTTGAAAACAAGCAGGTCACAAAGATGCCACAGAGTCTCTAGAGCTCTGTCTCCCAAAGGAATCATAGGCTATAAGGTTGCCTCGAATTTCATGTTGGCCACAGAACACAGGAAGCCGCCTTACACTGAGTTCAGCCAGTGGTCTATCAAGGTCAGTGCTGTCGACTCTAAATGGCAGCATCTCTCCAGAATCTTCCACTACCAGACTGAACCTGCAGCCTTCCACACACAAAGCAAATGCTCTCTCACTAAGCCACAATCCCACTGAAAAGGACGGAGTATAACACAAAACAAAACAGTGATTGGTTGTTTCAGCAAATTCTTGTAGCTAAACTTACAGCAAAAGGAACGGATCGTTTCCGTGCCTTTCCTTCCACTGCCTTGTTTTTGCTTTTCCCCATGGCCTGTGAAAGCACCTGTCATCCCTTCCTTCTCTCTGCCTTTTCCTTACCACAATCTGGGGTCCCATGCATCCGTGTTCCTGTTAGCTCCATGCCAAGATGGTCAACACACCAACACTCTCCACTGCCTGGATCACACTGCATCTTCCGGTAGTAGCCATCCTCATCGCAGCTGGGAATGAAAACCCCTGTGGGAAAAACACCATCACAAACAGGGTGCCACCGGAACTGGGGCCAGTTAAGATCTACTTAGAGGGAACACAACAACACTGTAATGAACTACACTGTAATTGAGAGTTTAAAGGCAAATAAGAAAATATCTCCAATTTTAAGGAATAATTTAGCCAAGCAGTATTTATGTTGAATCATGTTTTGAACTACTTAAAAACCTAATCTTCTGTACCTGGTTAAATATGATCTGATCTCATGGAGTGCCTTCACATATAAGCATTTAAAAAAGGGCAGTGGGAAAGTCCACATACAGTTGTATTTTTCTTGGTAACAATAGTTGTGTAAAAACTCAGCATCGCTGAGACATACACACAAACATCCAGTTCAACCCTCTCCCTTCCTGCTTCCCTGAACAATGAATTGTTGCATTGGGGTGCTCCAAGTCTGCCCACAGTACAAAGGGAAGGGATCTAAAGCCCCTCCCCCAGCACCGGAGTCACTGAGGACCTCAATCACAGGTCTCCTTAGTAATATACTCCTTCGGTCCTCGCCCATCAATGTAGGTTAAGTTGCTACTGTTAATCTTTGACCCACTATCTGCAATACGGGAAAAATTATACTGGGCTATGTTACAGGAGGGTTACATGGATTATTTGGGGGGTATTATTTTTTGGTATTTTCTCTGTGTGTACTTGTATCTGCACCTGGCAGCCATGTTGACCTCTGGTGACTGACCCATACTGTGGGCCTGGAGGATATTCAGAGAGGTGGCTGAATGAAGCCTGCCTCTGTCCTCTTGACTTGGTATCCCAGGGAAATCTCCCATCCAAGTACAAACCACAGTCAGCCCTGCTTAGCTTCTGAGATCTGACAAGATCGAACTTGCCTGGGCAATCCAGGTCAGGGCAGTTACATGGATTATTGAAATGACTTATTATGAATAAATACGAACATGAGTCATATTTAATATGTAATTAACCCAAGATTTCTAAAATGGAGAGGCAACTGTGGTGGTGCTAAGACCTGTAGCAGCCCTTCAAAATGTCATAGGAAAACAAGAAATCCTTCCCTTTCGCTGAAAAAATTATCACCAAATATTTATCTCCACTGTTCATATTTCATGACTCACCAGGTTTCTTTTTTGCTGCTTCCTGGATCTGAATTCTCTCCAGCTCCACAAGACAGGGAGGCTCTGTAAGACATGCAGAGGGTTCCATCCAGCATTTGTCAAACTAGTTCAAAGCTCTCTCTGGCTGCCTCCAGATGGGGGTGTGAAAACAGAGCCCCCCACACACACCAGGACAGGACTGGCATCCACACCACCCCCATCCACGCCCTCCTTGCTGCTGCCATCCGTACCCTTGCTCTTCCCCATTTTGCTCCTCCTTCACACCTTCATGGGTGTGATGATGAGATTTAGCTAGGATCCCTGTGGCCTGGAAACCCACCCACCCCCGCCGTTCCCTACCACGGTGGTAGGCAAACTGCAGCTCTTGAGCCACATGCGGCTCTTTGGCCCCTTGAGTGTGGCTCTTCTGCTGTAGGCGCTGATGGCCTATTCCCTCCATTGTTCTCTATGGTGGGAAAAAAGTAACTTTTTCCCACCATAGAGAACAATGGAGGGGATGGGGCAACCTGTTTGGGGGCCTGTAGAATTGGACCCCCTGGTTCAATGTTCCTGAAACATGGTGGGTATCTTGGGGAGAGGCTCCAGCAGCTACCCTGCAATTCTGGAGCCTCTCCCTCAAACCCCCTCCCCTCCAGCCCCCAGAATACACCCTATGTTTTCGCCATTGACTTCAATGTCCTATAGGATATAATGGGGCCGAACTGCGGGAAGCCCCAGCAGCCCTCAGGCCGGAGAACCTGGAGCAGTCTTGGGAGGCGGATTGGCAAAAAGCAAAACCAAAAACGCAGGAACTCAAGAGAACTCCAGGAATGGAGCCGGTTCCTCTTCCACAGCCCAAAATGCAACCCACGAACCCTGAGCTTGCTTTTTCTCATTTGCGAGTCTGGCCTCCGCACTCCTTTAACGAGGCAGCCCTGAAGCTTGGGGCGGTGGGAGTTTCTTTGCACGCAGCTTGTGCAGCTGGCTGAGTGCCTCTTCTGCTTGCCCACCTCTCGCCTCTGCAACTCATCTTCTGCCAGGCATGGAGGAGCCCAGCTCGCCCTGGCTTCTTGCCTCCTGCTGCCTTGGCCCTCTGGTGCACAGGTGAGTCCCCAAAGTTTGACTCTTCCTCTACAAGTCTCTGGTGCTGGAGGTATTCGCCTCCTTCCCTCCTGCCTGCTATGGCTGCATAATTGTGAGAGATTTCTTAACATAGTATTTCTGCCAGGGAAGCTGGGGAGTCTCCATTTCATCCTCTAGTCCATGAGTCTCCATTTCAT
>NW_015163652.1:362890-370649 GCF_001447785.1 Gekko japonicus | reverse complement strand
TTGCGGGCCTCTGAAAACTGCCCCCCCCCCCCCCAATTGACTTGGGAAAGCCACTGCCACAAGATGTGGGTGGGAAGTTTGGGGGGGGGCACTCGTAGAGATGAAATATATTGTGAACGTAATCAAGTTTGCGTTCAGGGACACTGAACCTCTTAATATTAAATGCTGTTGAGAGAATGGGGGAGGGCAAACAGCTCTTTGAGCTTCCAGATGCCTCTGGAAGGCTGCAGTTGGGAACAGAATGCTAGCTGCTAGCTAAGAACCTTGAATCTGGTCCAGCGAGGCCATACATATTGATGCTCTCTAGTGTGTGCCTAAAATTAAAAACAACATACAAACCTGACTTACCCAAACTTTCCAAGGAGATATAAGGCCATTGTTCACATTAGTGTTTGTCAGTCATTGTCATGATTTAATTTTATGGATACTTTGGACATATAGAGAGGAAGAACGAAAGGAGACGAAACAAGTATACAGGACGAGTGTGGATGGGAGAGTTGGAAGGGGTCGACCTCAGTGAACGTACCTCAATCAGACTGAGGACATTTTTAGCAAAGGCCAGTTTAGGAGTACCCTAATTAAGTTAATAACAATGGACCTACCTATATAGTTTAAGTTTTAAAAATTTGGCTCTCAAAATATATTTCAATCGTTGTACTGTTGATATTTGGCACTCTTGACTAATGAGTTTGCCCACCACTGCCCAAGTTGTGTTGCAATGCTACAGTGTGGTTTGATGGGGAAAGGCATGGAAAATCTTTAACAGGCTAAAAAGAAGAAGGGAAGTGACATGAGACGGCAAGCTGCCCTGTGCCATTTTGAAAGCAGAGTGTGAAGAGAAACCCACTAACAGAAAGCAGAATGTGAAGAGAAACCCACTAACACATGCAATACCTGTGAATGGGGCTGTGTGCGTGTTCTGCGTATTCATGTGCACCCCCATTCCCTGCTGCGGCCATAAGAGGAGTATCCAAATGGATGCCCCACCTCCAGCTACACACGCTGCAGTGCCTTTATTTTGGAGGATTTTTTTTTTTTAATTTTTTTTTCTAGAGTAGAAATAGTAACACAGGAGACAAACAAGTAGTGCACAAATTGGGCATGACGTCGGAAAGCTCCCGTTTACTGAGGGGGCTTCCCATTGCCCATGTGGAAGCAGCCCCACCCCCAACTCAAAGTGCATGCTCTTTCTCTCTTTGTCTCACACATACTTCCCCCACCCTTCCCATCCTTAATCCAGGGATTACATACTTAAAACCTTTTGTTGCCCTGCCTTTCATTACCAAAACATTTCCCAGGTAATCTCCAAAAAGCATCAAAATATCATAAAACAGATTCAACAAAAAACACCATAAAACATTATCCATGTTCAAACAAACAGAAGCACAGGGTTATCATAAGAAGAAGAAGAGAAGAGATTGGATTTATACCCCGTCCTTCACTACCCAAAGGTGTCTCAGAGCGGCTTACAAACTCCTTTCCCTTCCCCTCCCCACAACAGACACCCTGTGAGGTAGGTGGGGCTGAGAGAGCTCTTGACAGAAACTGCTCTTTTTCAAGAACAGCTGTTATCAGAGCTATGGTTTGCCCAAGGTCATCCAGCCAGGTGCAAGTGGAGGAGTGGGGAATCAAACCCGGTTCTCCCAGATTGGAGTCCGTGCACTTAACCACTACACCAAACTGGGTTACTACTGTATGCACAGAGCTCTAAGAAGATAGGAACTTGCACCTATGTAAACACCAGGCATCATATGCTATTCTTGCTTCAATAAATCAACTTTGACTAAACATGATCACAACACACTGTCTAAGAAGATGTCTGTTTAGTTCCCTGAAAAGCGGCAGCAGTGGTGTCAGAATCGACTGAGTGAGAGAAGCATTTGATTGATTTGTCAGTGCACGCCTCTGAGCATCTCCGATAATCATTAGTGCTCCATATGGAACAGCAGCACTGCTGACAGAGAGGAGTTAACACAAGACAATGGCGACGCGCTAGGAAACCTCGTGGTGACGCACTTTCTCTCCAGAAACAGAAGCACCACTCCGCAGTGGAGACGCGTCCATCCTTATAGGTGTCGCAGGAGTTGAAGAAAGGCCGGATGCAAATCTCGTACTTGTCCAGGTTGATGGCTGCCAGCTCTGTCTGGTCCAGGAAAAGGTCCCCGTTGGTGTCCAGTTTGGAAAACATCCAGCCAATGGAGTCCTTGCAACTGGCTACCAGGCTCTTGTCCAGCACTGCAAACAGATGGTATAACAAAGGGAAAGAAAAAAGGAGACACATCAAAAGGGTGCTTTTGTTCTTTCCAGCAAAGGCTGGCAGAATAATAACAGCCGTCACATTCTGAAATGTCATTGTCGTAGAATTTACAAAATCCAGCATCTGGAGATTTTAGCCTTCATTTTGGAAAGAAGCAATCTAGCCGTCAGTCTTCAAGTCTGGATGAAGATAAGTCTCAAAATAAATGGGCAAAATGTGCACGAACCTTTCAGCAGCTGAATGGGAGAGATGAACAGAAACAGGACTTCTTGAGAGACAATGGGTGTGCCTTGCCACTCACCATGGCTGCAGTGTTCCCTCTAAGCTGAGTTAGTGTGAGCTAGCTCACAGTTTTTTAGCCTCCGGCTCACACATTTTTGTCTCAGCTCAAGGAGGATGGCTCCAGAGCAAACTAATTTATGCAGTAGCCAAATCACTCGCTCACAACTTTAATGCCAGTAGCTCACAAAGTAGAATTTTTGCTCACGGGACTCCACAGCTTAGAGTGAGCATTGGCTGCATGCACAAAGTGTTGAATGTTGTGCTAACAGAAATCACTGGCAGCTGCACTGCCTTATCCACACAGGGAAATCCGTTTGCAAATGACTTTGATAAGTGCAGCAACAGCACAACATTCAAGGGTTTGTGCATGGAGTCCCAGACAAGACAAAGCCATATGCATTTGCACAATTCATACAGGTCCCTGGAATTGGCTATCCTCAGTGCAGAATTTTTTAAAAATACAGCTTATATAACAGTTCAAAGTATAATCCACTGGAAAAGGTGACCCCGACACAAGCTGCAGCAGGATTCAGAAGCTGAAACAAACAGTATGAACATGGCTCAGAAATTCTGCCATCAGAGTCCTACAAACAGAATGCATTATGCATGTATTCAGAGGCTGAAGTCAAGAAGTGGAGGCCCTGGCCAAATCCAGTTCCCCTGCAGGGATGCATCATGGCCCATTGCTCCAGTTTTGGAAGCTGAGGGAGGAAAGCTCACAGAGAAGGGTGGCAGAGAAGTCTCGGTGTGAAACCTAAGTGCTGCTGATTTCATCCAGCGCAATCCCTCTGGAAGAAGCATTCAGCTCAGACGTTTCTGCTCACTGACATTTAAACTAATGATCTTCTTCCTGACTGATCACACTTGGGACCAATCTGCCGACTCTGCTCAGGGACTGGTGGCTTATTTTAGTGTGCAAAAATGTTTGCAAGCGCTCACACTGCTACAGGCAAAGTGGATGGACCACACAGAAAGCTCTCCTTAGTCCATCTGACCCATGAGTAAGCATGTGCCTGCCCTGCTTTGATGGGAAAATGCTTATGGGCCAGTCACAATCCTCTGACAACTTCCAAAACATTCCACAACTCATCTCCACCTGGCTGAAACACATTACTTTGTCTTTAAAACCCATGAGAGGCCAGCAAATAGTACATACAAAATCCACTTTAACGCTCTTGATCCCAATGGATTAAAGTGACTCTGGCTCAAAAATTCTTTAATGCCATATAAAGGCACACAGTCACATGACAGATCAAGCAAGTGCCCAAATGCAGCTTCTTCCAGGGTAGGAACTTGGAAGGCACCACTGAGCCAAAGCACAACCATTTAAGACTCGCAAGGGAAAATAAAAGCCGGAATGGAGATTGGCAGAACGGGCACAAGCTGTGCAAACTCCATTGAGATAAATGAGTCTTGTGCAAGAGAGAGAGCAGCTGGGCTCTCTCTCTCGCCAATTCATTTCAACAGGGCCGTCTGTCTCTAAGAGACTTGTCAGAATAAGCTGCTGAGTCAGGGTTCCCCACTTAGCACGTGATATATACAGCTTATCCCATACTGCTGTTTGGATTTCATTCCTTCTTAGTGCAAAACCTATTCCTATCCTTCATGCACCTCTGACCAATAACACCTCAAGTACTCCTATCGTACTTGTGGGCCTACTTTCTGGAGGATAACACGGGCTCATCTGCACAGGTGCACTGAAAGCAGTAGAGATTTTGACCTTCCCTTGCGGAACACTTTGCTGTATGCGTGAAAATCCTTTCTCAGTGCCGCCTGCCTTTTCCAGAATGCCTATGACTTTATCCCGCAAACTTTGTTTCAGCAGGGGGAGAGGACTGAGCATGAGCCCCCACAGTCTCTCTCTCACACAAATCGTCTGAGCCACCCCTACTTTCCTATGCCTTCCCGACTCTCAGAACATGCCCTTTGGCCTTTAGTCTCTGCCATTTCATTTGCCATCATACACTGATCTCACCAAATAAATAATAACCCTGCCTTATAGCAAGAGGTTGGATTTGATGACCCTTCCCCAGCCTTGTGAGTTCCAGGGTTCACCCTAAGGTGCACTAGCCTGCGCCAGCGCAGAGATTTTCACACACATCCCTGGAGCACAGATTTTCATCTCAGCACAGGGGTCCAAGTAGTGGGCAACCCTGCCCTCCTGCTTAGCTCCCCACCTGCATTGTAAAGGGCGCCCACTCCCGGCAGCCCTCCTTCTGGCTGAGTGGTGTGAGCTGGGATCTGCTGCCCTGCCAACCGAGGTACCACCGCTGCCACCGCCAAAGCCCAAGCCACTTTCCCACTGCTGCGCCCAGCTATCCTGCAGCAGCCAGTGAGTCAACACGTCTGATGTCCTTGGCTGGCAACGCAGCCCGGCGCTCCTCCCTGGGACTCCCACTGCCATCAGGCTCCTCGCTGGGAGGACAGAGGTCTGGGCCAGAGGCAGAGGAGCCAGGCTCTGAGTGCTGGTGGGTGGGTTCATGCCTCATGGGGTGGTTTGGTGCCATGCCACCCTGCCCAAGCCCAGGTCACGTTCTGGAACCATCAGGGGGGCATATTGCTCCAGCGGCATAAAAGAACCTGGGCTTGCTTTCTCCTGCCCAGGCTGCACATCCACCTCCCCTCCAATGGCCTTCTTCTGGGAACACAGCCCATGGCTCCTATGAGGGCCTCCTGCCACCAGCACCATGGGGTACTTCATGGGCCCCTCTATGGCAGGGAAGGAGGTCCGGGGGCCCAGGCTGTGTGTCCACCTCCCCCCTTCAAAGGCCTTCTTCTGGGAACATGGCCTGTGGCTCCTCGACGGCCTCCCGCCTCCAGTGCCATGGGGCCCCTCTCTTTCTTTCTTCTCTCAGTCCTCCTTATCTATTTGCTTTCTTTCCACCTCTCCCCTTCCCTCCTTCCTTCCTTCCTTCCTTCCAACCAAAATGTAGGCTCGCTCACAACTTCAATCCTAGCAGGTCTTTTGGTTCACGAAGTAGAATTTTGGCTCACGAGACTCCACAGCTTAGAGGGAACAGATCACAAGATGGAATAGTGAACCTAGGAGAGGAGATATGCCAAGATCTCCCCCATACAGAGCATTGCAGTGATCAGGGGACCACCAGGGCATGGCTCCTACACATAAGCCCTGCCCTTAAAAGCAGAGCAACAGCCGTGTCACTTCGAAGATCAAAACCTTGGGCCAGTCCTGTCCTGGATAGCCCAGGCAAGCCCGATCTCATCAAATCTCTGAAGCTAAGCAGAAGCTAAGGGGAAGAAACTAGAGGCCAACTGAAATGACTATTTTAGGCTACTTCCATACTGGGGTTTTTCTCCATCCTGGCTCCTGAAGTTCAGCACTTTTTTGACAGGCTGGGGTGAGGGAAGCAGACACATAACCTTGTCCTCTATGCATCCTTTTTTCTTATCCTCGGAATGCTCTTTCCCAAACTTGCTTTGCTCTGATCTTTTCAGAAAGAGCTTGATCCAAGCACATTATTATGTCGGCGGGGGGGGGGGGGGGGACGACTATGCTTTTTCTTGCCCTGTAGCAGTCCCATGCACTCTGGCGTCATTTTCCTGCCATAAGACCCTCACAGCTGACATTTTCCCTGACATACCACCAGACGGCTTTCTGAAGGCATCTTTAAAAAAATTGCCACTTGCTATAGCACTAACCCCCTCCAAAGTCCTCTGGTGGTGGAGCAAGGAAAAAAGGAGGGGAAAGGGCAGCTACAGGAGGAGAATGCAGGTCTATGCACTTGTGACAGTGATCAAAGCAAAAGCAGAGAACCATTGCTGTGCGGAAGGAGCATTCGACATGGTGGTTTCATGGTAAAGACAACTGCCACAAGTGTTTTCTAGCACAGTGAATGGCCTTATGAAACTTGTTGCTGCAGTTCAGTGACTCCTAGAAAAACCTAGAAAGTGATGGGTAAAACTTGGTTCCTTGACAGTAAAACATTCCATATATGCCTCAGTTCTCCCATCTCATGAATCCAAAATCATTCTCCCGCAGGAGTGCTTGAACTCTGCCCACCTAATTCAGTTTTTATGTTCAACAATCCAAGTTCATACCTGTATGGGGGTCCTTGCAATGAAAATCAGTTCACACCACCAGCAACCACTGCCCTACATCTAAATGAGAAGTGAGTCCCTGTGGATTTACTGACAGCAACTGGTTTATAACCTCAGCGTATTTCCAGACACACCAAAAACGACACTCACAAGGGATGACCCTGCATACAGAAGTAGTTGTGTGAATGAACTCTCTTACCACCCTATTAAAAAAGGCAACCCTGCAATGACTTCTCAACATTGATGGGAACACTGAGGAATTGTCCTTTGCTGTTGAAATTACACACCGTTATCCCTTGTCATTTAGATCTGTATCAAAGGGCCTGGTCTTCCTGGTTTATTGCAGGGGGAAAGGAGAGGCTAAGTCAAACTACACTGTCAAATGATAACATATTTGAAGTACTGTGTGCACTGGCCCATCAGCTAAGATCATGCACGGGAGCCCTGTATGCTGCCACTTTCATAGGTGAATGAATGTCAACCAGAGGCAGGTCCTTCTCTGTAGTGGCACCTTAACCTTGGAACTTGATCAGTGCCAAGGTTGCTGAGTTTTAGGTGCCAAGTAAAACTTGTTTTCTCAGGCATTTTGCTGATGTGCATATTCCCCCTTCCCTTTGAATTGTTAGGTTTTAATATTCTGGCTCATGAGTTTTACTGCCCTGTTTTTATACACTATTTGATACCTTGGTTTCCTTGTCTGGTTGCTGTCTCCTAGCCTTTCCATTCCCTTAGGAAGAACAGAGATGGGGGTACAAACATTAGTAAACTAACTGTGCAGAGATTCCTCCTGGGGATTATACGGCTCCACGGCAGTCTTTCTGTGGCCGTGCAACAGATGTAGTGTAGACGTATATGCATGTGTATACAACAAGGGAAGGAGTCTGCATACCATTCACTGGACTGGCCCCTGTGCTCCCAGAGCTGTTCTGCTTGGCATTCTCATGAAGCAGCTGGAACCAGTCACGTAGCCGATCACCCAGGTCTGCCAAGTCTTGGCCAGTGCAGGTCTCTGAAAAATCAAATGCTATTAACTGAGTATGGACAGAAAGAACTGAGGTATGAAGAGATGGAAAGTGGAGTCATGGTAGGAAGCAGGTGTGCTCTGTGTATGGGGTACAATACAGGCATCTTGGGGTTATTCCATAATATTTTAACTCTTTG
>NW_015163652.1:329908-362873 GCF_001447785.1 Gekko japonicus | reverse complement strand
AGAGGATACAGCAGAACTGAACCAGTTCTGGAATTGCTCTGAACCAATTCCTGAACTGTTTCTGCTTAAACAGGAACTGAACTTTAGTCACAAATGAATCTGTTCTGGAACTGAACCAAAAGTTGATCTTCCTGCTTTAAATTTCCCTGCCATTCAGAACAGGACGGCTACTCCGAAGATACAATATGGAAGGCAGCGACCATGTGGGCAGCTGTTGGGAGGTGCAACCTGCTTTTAACCTTCCCAGCAAAATAAGTATTCCACACTATGGGCTGGGTCCAGGCTAAATTGGCAGTTTCCCCTTCCTGATGCAATCCCCACCCCAGCATCATTACTCAAGGTCCCACCAGGAGTAGCATTTTGTAGACATGAGTGGGATGCAGTGTGTGTGTGGGGGGGACAGGGGACGCAGGAAAGTTCCATTCTGCTGCTGGAAAACATAGCCTGGAGCCAAGCCCCTGATGTGATGTTTGTGAATGGGGAAGGAAGTTTTGCCAGTACTTGGATGATGTCAAAGAGGACAGAAGGCCTAGAACATGGGTCGAAATGCCACTCTCACACCCACTGCTGTTCACTTGCATCTACTTCTGGAGGGAAGCTGAGGATAGAAGCCATCATATTTGCAAATGGTTCTCGCTGACCTTGCTTGACATCTGTGGCTGAGGTCGGGTTATGTTCGGTTGAGCACGGACACTGCCCCTCGCACTTGACTGTCAGCTGTTTGCTGGTTAGGCAGGCCTGCTGCTCCAGTTTACACTACAAGACAGAGAATGAGAAGAAGTCAGGGGAGGGTGCAAGAAGCCCACCCTAAGCACCTGCCGATTGAGTCGAACACATTTTCTGATGCTGCAGCTCTGCCGGCTCTAGTCTCATCTTGCTTGCTCTTCTCCTGGTTCTTGACAGGCCCCTCCTCATCTATCAGCCCCCATCTAATCTGCCCAACAAAGGCCATAAATCCTTAAGGCAAGAGAGAGTGCCACCCCTAAACTAGGAACAAAGACAAACGCTCATCTGAAATTCAATGTGACGGACGAATATTCACATGCTCACTTTAACTATTCCAAATGCCACAAACAATGTTTCCTAATTGCTCCCTGATGGCAGCTGATCCATCAACCAGGTTAAGAACAATACCTTAATCAAGGGAACCAACAACAGCATATACTGACATCCTATACAAATAGAAACACCCCTGAACCTGTTATTTTTTAAAAAAATCCCACTCTTCCTCTGAAGGAGTGCAGGGTAGAGCCTGTAGCTTTCCCTTCCTCCATTTTATCTTCACAATAACCCTGTGGGATATCTTGGGCTGAGAGAGAGTGGCCGGCTCAGTGACCCTCATGGCCAAGTCCCACTTTGAACCCAGGCTTCCCAAGTTCTAGCCTGACGCTCTTAACTGCTACACCACGCTTGATCTCTGGCTATACCAGACTGGCTCTCTTTTGCACAAGCCTGGTTTCTAACTCATTATGAACCCCAGGATCTGAGGTCAGAGGCACCCCTGGGACCAGCTTCCTAAGTGCTATTGTCCCAATATACAATAACATCGCTTTCTGCTTCCTTCTCATAAACTGAAACCTGTCCCTTGGTTCAGCGCACTAGTTGAGTGGATCTACATCCTAGCAACAAGGCTCTCTTCTGTTTATCCTGACAAATTCCAAGGGCAGATTGCAACAGAAGGACTTTGTGGCAAGGCAGTATTCTTGATCCTGTTACTTTTGTTTGTTTTTTAAACTTTTAACGCTGCAGGCAATGAGGAAGGAAACAAATAACAATGAATCTTCTTAGGGCTAATCTCCCTGAATGAAATTTCCTGCTGTGTCCTGGTTTTGAACTAATCAGGCTAGGCTTCCAACATTCTTAGATACATAATAGGCTACAGAGCGGCTGCCTGTCTCCTGCAAGCGAATGTTTCCCAGCCATTGGCTGACCTGCTGTGATTTCACAGGATGTACATATAACCTTCTAATAACAGATGGGTGTTTGTGTCAGGTACGGGAAGATGAGAATCCTAGTCTGGAAACTCATATAGGGCCTAACAAAGAGAGGATGGTCTGGGTTTTCTTGCTGGAAAAGTGAATGGCAGAGTCACAGGGCCCAAACATACCAGAGAGGGTGGTAAATTCAAAAGCGTGCAAAATCTGCAGGGTTGCCAGCTTTGGGTTGGGAAATACCTGGACATTTTGGGGGTGGAGCCTGAGGAGGGTGGGGTTTGAGAAGGGGAGGGACTTCAGTGGGGTATAATGCCATAGGGCCCACCTTCCACAGCGGCCATTTTCTTCAGGGGAACTCATCTCTGCCGCCAGGAGATCAGCTGTAATAGCAGGATCTCATCTGCTGCCACCTGCAGGCTGGCAACCCATTAAATATGGTCAAGTGTGAATGCTCCAGATCAGAGTTCAGTACGTAATGGAGGGAAGTCTAATAACGATCTTCCCTCTCTGTTGAAAACTCTCCCAGCCGCTGCACAGCGCAATCAGACAATTACTTTGCCTCCTGGCCAGCTCTGAATAAGCTCTGAATTCTTCACATGCTCCCAGCTGACTTTGGGGCTATATGAAACGGCACCTAATTTTCAGCAGGGGACCGAATACTCAAACAAGATTTTTGAGGTAAGTCTCTGCATCACTTTACCCGTGGGTAGGAGAAGAGGGCCTTTCTTCACAAGACTCACTAGCTATTTTGAGAGAGTTAAATGCAACTGTATGTGTGAAAAGGCTGTGCTGAAATAGTCTCCCGGTTGCAATAGCCAGAAGGCAGAAAAAGTAGGTCAGTACAGCTCAATGGCGGCTAAACAAATGAGCTTGGTGAGTCACACTACCCTGTAGAGCTCCATTGTACTATGTTGCAATGTAACACATGCAACATCCACATCTAATCATTATAGCACTGCACCACCACCCAGAGGCCCTTGGGAGCTTCATTTCGCCCAGAGGGAAAGTCAGCTGACCTCCGACCTAACTTTTATTACTACCGTCAGCTGTTTTTACAGATTTCAATCACATTCACAATGTCAGAATCAATGGTGTTTTATCTCTAGAAAGTACTAGGCCTGCCACCTTGACATCAGCGTATTAACACACACAACCAAGACTAGAGAGAATAACATAATGTGGAAAGTGGTCTGAAAGGAGGATTGCTTTGTGTACAGTGTGTACATTTATCCTACTTCACCTCTAACAAATAGGTACTGCAGGTTCTCATATTGTTTCAAAAACTGCAAACACCATTTTACTAATGTAGCAGAGAGACAAAACAAGTATGTATTCATTCTACAGGAACTGAAGCCTCTCAGACCAATTTCAGGGGTCTTCAAAATTACTGTTTTTCTTCAGCTTTACTTTGTTTGATAATCATCATATTTTTCTTTTTTTTTATTTTAACCACAGCAGCACTAGTGGGAGGTTTATAGATTTCTAGCGTCTAGCAATGAACACTGTAGCTGTTCTCAAAAGATTAAAAGTACCAGCTCATAATTACCTGATATTATCTTTAAAAATCACCCAATTATACTTCCCCTAGTGTTTCTACTAATTGGCTGTATATTATATAATTTCTTTAGAAGTCTGTACTTTGGTTATACATTAGCAGGAATAACCAAAGGTGTTATTATTGGGTGATTATTCTTGGTATCACTCCGTCACATCACCTCTGGTGCTTCTGCTAAGATATAAATTATAATTTACTTAATACTGTTGATGCATAAAGTGCTTGCAATTCATGCTTGCTATTTTTGATGAATTTGTGCAACTCATGCTTGCTATTTTTGAACTAATTTGCTGCTGTGGATGAATCCCAAGCCAAGGCCTAGCTACAGAAGCTTGGTGCTCAGTGGTGGCTCAAGGCATTTGGCCACCTGAGGTGGAGACAAGACCCCACGCTGCTGCTGCCCTGGCCCAAAGAGCTATACTCTCCTTACCCCTTTGCTGCCTCTGCCCTCTCTAAAAATTGGATGTCAAGCCATGTATGCCTTCCTTGGGCTTCTTGAACTCTCAGAAGATGGCCTCATCTCACAAATTCGTCCAACAAGAGCTAGGACACCATTTTGGTTGTCCTGGCCGCAACCAACCACAAATGGCAGCTGAGCTCATGAGAAGAAGGCAGCTTGTAAGAGTCTGGAAACTGGCACGCGCAGCTTGCCAGGCCACTTTTAAAAGAGGTTCGGGAGAGCAAGGAAGAAATAAGGAGGGCTGATTTCTCTGGAGGCAGCAGCTCATGGGTAGCAGGATGTAGGGTTGTCAGGTCCTCTCTGGCCACTGGTGGGGGACGGGGGGGGGGAGGTAGAGTTGCCAGATCCAGGTTGGGAAACTTCTGGAGATTTGTGGACAGAGCCTGGGGAGGATGGGGACATAGTGGGGAACAATGCCACAGCATCCATTTTTCTCCAGGGAAACTGATCTCTGTCCTCTGAAGATGAGCTGTAATTCCGGGAATCCCTAGGAAATTTTACATCCACAAAAACTGCCACCTAGGGAAGATCTTTCAGGTCACCTCCTTACAGAGGAAGCCCTGTCAGGGCTATACTGAACGTTTGTGTGCCCATGTCAGCTAGCTGCCAAATGTTTTCCTGTTTTCCCTTTCATAAGAATTCCTTTCCTTGCACTTAATTGCCTTGCTATCACAACGCGTATCTTTCAAGGCCACTGGAGGAGTCGCTGGAGAAGTTGCTTTGGCTTTCCCTAGGATGAGTCGTGGGAAGCTGTTTATTATAACCATTTGTTCTCAGGCCTAATGGCGCGCGCGGGAACTCCCGTAATTGGGTCTGGCTGATTTGAATGTACCATAACCTGTCATGCTCTTAGATTACTCGTCATTCCTAACAGTGTTCCTGTTCATGCATCTATAGCTTCAATAAAAGTAAAACCTTCCTGCAAGTGTGTACTTCGTTGTTGCTGTGGGTCCTGACATACTATTAAGAATCCATCCTTCCCTATCTCAGCGCATCTATCCATCCCGATATGAGTAACGGAGAGGGGAAGCCACCACCTAACATCCCTGATGATGAAGGGGAACCTGGCGAGCCTGATGGCGGGAGGAATCCCCCCGTGACTACAGCCTCAGTACCGGTGACCACGCAACCACTGGCTTCTGAAGCGGTGGGGGTAACGGTCCCCCGGTACTCGTCGGCGCATCTGTTCCTGACACCTCAATCATCAAGGAATCGAACTGGACAAAGCTGGAGCCAGTTCAACCCCGAGTCGACTAAGGAGAGGTTCTCGGGAGGCCCCACTAGAGACAGCCTATATGACAGGGGTCTCACCGCGGTGGCTGGATTACCTCCATTGGGAGCCCAGTTCGAACCGATCGCGAAACCGTGGGTGACGGACCGATCGAAGGCCCGGAGTGGCCGAGTGTCCCTAGATGAGGGGCTGACGGAAGGTGTAGAAGCGGCTGATCGGAATATTCAGCTGCTACAGCAAACTTTAGAGGAAGTCATCATGGCTATCCCGGACTTGGTCACGAGAGCAATTGACGAGGCTTGGGAGAGGAGACCGCCGGTGGCGCCTGTGCAACCGGGACAACCAGCACCGGGACCTGGGGTGCCAGGGCAGCCGGGTGCAGTACCGGCTCCGCGGCCAGGAGATGTCCCCGTACCGGCACCGCGACCGCCCGGGCCAAGAGGGCAGGTAACCCCACGCCCAATAGACCTGATCGAAGCTACGTTCAACGGCAACCTCGAAGAACTCTCCTATTTTGTGGTGCGAGTGCAGAAATTCATAGACCGCTCGGGCCACCTGTTCCCGGATGACAGCAGCCGAATTGACATGGTGGCGGCCCGACTACGAGGCGCTGGAGCGGCATGGTACGTGGGGTTGCACAATGCTCGGGGCCCCAAGCTCAATGACATGTTTGCCTTCATGTGGGCACTGCGAGCTCAATTCGAAGATCGAAACGCGGGGCCAAGGGCACGAGTGCACTTGCGCACATTGAAGCAAGGGCACAGGATGGTTCGGGAGTACTTCGCTGAATTTAAATTCCATGCGGCCAAGCTACCTAATTGGCCGGACAATGTCCTGGCCGAGATCGTGTTGGGCTGAACACAGAAATAAGGGAAACGGTCTTGAGGTCGGTCGACCCTATTTCACTCATGGCCTGGATGCAAGAGGCAGAGAGTGCCGAAAATTGGTTGCAGACCTTGCGGCTGGGTATAGCCGCAGCTGGGGGGAAATCAACCCCCCTCCCTCCGAAGCCGACCCAGCAAGTGGATGCCACCCGGGAACAATGAATGCGACAAGGATTGTGTCTGAAATGTAGAGAACGGGGCCACTTCGCGGCGAATTGCGGGCAACAAATGCACCGGAAGACGGCAGATGTCAGCAAAGGACGACCCTCGACTCTGAAGAAGCCAACTGGGAAACCGAAATTCGCAAAAGCTCTACAAGCCTCCCCAGTGGAGGATGAAGGGGACTCGAGCAATGAAGACCAGGAGCCGGCAGGAAACGGATCGGTCCTGCTGTAAGCAGCGCAGAACGGCAGGGCCCTTGTCTCGAGGCGCCAAATGTGGTGAGCAACCCCCCTTCCCTCTTTTTTGTGACTGTATGCTGAACCTGACCGTTGGGACCCACTTGAGAGCAAAGGCTCTCATTGACTCAGGGTGCGGGAGAGACTTGATAAGCCCTTCCATGGTTGCGGGACTGGAGGTGGGGGTGGTGAAGTTGAAGGACCCCTTGATTTTTACCCAAATGGATGGGTCAACGATGAAAGACCCATGCATCTACGAAACTGTGCCAATACGGATGGGGGCTGGGGATCACTGGGAATCAAGATCCTTCGTAATCACCCCGGCTGCACATTTTCCCCTAGTACTGGGAGCCCCGTGGCTGCACGGGCACGACCCCTATATCCTGTGGGAGGAAGGGAGGGTGCAATTCATCTCACCCCGATGCGAAAGCCACAGTTGGGATGCTAAGTGGGGGGAAGGTCCCTGGAGCACTCCTAGCTCAAGAGGAGTTGCTTTCCCTTCCCCCTGAGTACCGGAACTTAGCCAACGTGTTTGGGGAAGAGGAGGCGGATGAATTGCCCCCCCATAGACACTCTGATTGTAGTATCTAATTGGTGCCCGGGGCTAAGCTGCCAAAAGGGAAGATCTATGCAATGGGGCCGGCCAAGAAGGAGGAACTAAGGAAGTTCATCGACAAAAACCTGGCGCGAGGTTTCATTCGGCCAGCTTCCTCTCCTTTCGCGGCACCCGTCCTCTTCCGGAAGAAAAAAGATGGGGGCTTGAGGCTCTGCATGGATTACCGGGGTTTGAATGCAGTGTCCTCCACCAACGCCTACCCTATGCCACTGATTAAAGACTTGCTAGCAGAAGCAGCTAAAGGGAAAATATTTTCCAAACCGGACTTAAGGGACGCATACTTTCGTGTGCGCATAAAGAAAGATGACGAGCCGAAAAATACTTTTAACACTCTCCTGGGGCAATTTGAGTACTTGGTGATGCCTTTCGGACTTCAGGGCCCCCCGGGGGTCTTCATGAACTTGATAAACGTAGTATTACACAGGCATTTGTTTAAAGGGGTGCTCATGTATCTGGATGATATTCTTTTGTATTCCCCTGATGTCCCCTCACATGTGAAACTGGTGAGAGAGGTCCTAAGCACGTTGCACAAGCACAAACTGTTTGCAAAATTGTCCAAATGTGAATTTCACAAGACGCTCATTGACTTTTTGGGCTATCGCATCTCAAACGAAGGGTTGGAGATGGACCCGGGGAAGGTCCGAGATGTCCTGGGGTGGGAAGCCCCTCGGACTAGACGCCAATTACAATCCTTCGTCGGATTCACGAACTTTTACCGCTCCTTTTTACCCAATTTTGCCCAAATTAGCCTCCCCCTCACGGACCTTTTAAAAACGAAGGGAAAAGGCCCGGAGGCTACTAAACCGGGCGCCCCGCTTCCATGATCTTCTGAGTGCCAGGAAGCATTCAGGCGCTTGAAAGCCCTGTTTACTTCAGAGCCGGTGCTGGCTCACCCTGATGAATCAAAAAAGTTCATTGTACAAACTGATGCTTCGGATGTGGCCATGGGAGGGGCCATCCTGTAAGAAGGGGAGGTGGGATGTTACATCCTCTAGCCTATGTGTCTAAAAAGTTCAATGACTCTGAGAGGAACTGGTCTGTGTGGGAGAAGGAGGCGGGGGCAATAAAAATGGCGCTGTCTACCTGGAGGCATTGGTTGGAAGAGGCTAGGGTCCCCTTTGAGGTGTGGACGGATCACAAAAACTTGGAGACTCTCAAAACGCCTTGCTGCTTGAATGCCAAGCAATTGCGTTGGGCAGATTTCTTCTCTAAGTTTCGGTTCACCCTACACCATTTCCCGGGCTCGGCGAACTTGTTAGCTGACGCCCTCTCGCGCCTCCCCCAACATGACAGCAAACGGGACATCATCCTGGATTCCGTATTCACGCCCACCCAATTGGGTGGTGGTGGTGACAACTCGCAGCTAGGCAGCCAACCTCCCCTCCCCTCAGCTAGAGTCAAACTCCAGCCCACTGGCGCCAACATGGGCTGACCAGTTCAACTCCGCCTTCTCGGAGGCGGACCAGGAACTATTGAAGGGGGTGGGAGATTGTACACAAGGAGAAAATGGCTGTTGGTATCGGGACCATAAGCTGTACATGCCACAATCTCTCAGGGGGGAGGTGATGCAATCGGTTCATGGCTCAAAGCTGGCGGGTCATTCTGGCTTTGTGAAATCCCTGCAGTTGCTACAGAGACAATTCTGGTGGCCGCACATGCGCAAGGATTTATCTTCGTTCGTTCAATCCTGTCAAATGTGTGCTATGAGCAAGCCTCGCCCTGGAAAAGTTCCAGGACTCTTAAAGCCCCTACCCACCCCTACTCGACCATGGGAGGTCATCTCGATGGATTTTATCACTGATCTGCCACCCAGTAAATCTATGACTGTAATCTGGGTGGTGGTGGACCTGTTCTTGAAGCAAGCACATTTCATCCCTTTCGCTTCCCTGCCCATGGCCAAAGCCCTTGCCAAAGGGTTTCTGGTTCATGTTGCGCGCCTCCACATGTTGCCGGCCAAAATTATCTCCGACAGGGGAACACAATTCGTTTCCAAGTTTTGGGATGAATTAATGAAGCTTATGGGGGTGGAAAGGGGACTGAGTAGTGCTTACCACCCAGAGACTGACGGGCAAACGGAAAGGGTTAATCAGACCTTGGAACAGTATCTGTGTTGCTTTACAAACTACCAGCAAGATGATTGGAATGATTTACTACCTCTTGCTGAATTTTGTTACAACACCACTTGCCACACATCGACGGGGATGTCCCCATTCAAAGCACTCTATGGATATGACAGCCCACCGATCCCCGTTCTGGAGGGGAACAATGACTTGGGACCTGGGGAGTCTGGATTGAGGTGCGAAAAATTGAGGGAATCTTGGCCCATCTTGTGTAAAACGTTAAATGCGGCCAAGGATGCTTACAAGACGCAGGCTGACAAGAGAAGGGTGGAGGGTTGGGCTCTGCAGCCTGGAGACTTCGTTTACGTGTCCACAAAAATATTAAAATGTTGCGTCCAAGTAGAAAATTGGGGTGGAAGTTCATTGGGCCATTTAAGGTACGAAAAGTGATCAATGAGGTTGCGGTCGATGTTGAATTGCCTAAAAATCTGAGGTCTTTGCACTCTATATTTCATTTCAGCCTCCTGAAAAAAGACACTGGGTCCTGTTCTTGGCGTGCGGACCATGCGGTTCCATCGCCTCTGTTAATTGAAGGAGAGGAACACAATGAGATTTCTAGGATTTTGGATTCTAAACGCAAACGTGGAAAGCTGTTTTATTTGGTGGATTGGAAAGACTTTGGACCCCAGCACCTCGAATGGGTGGAAGTAGGGGATATTCGGGCCCCTCAGTTGATCCGCAAATTCCACCGGGAGTTCCTGGAGAAACCGGGAGATCTCCCGGAATGACCAGGAGACATCTGGATTTTGGGAGGGAGAGTCTGGTTTTCGAGGGGGCAGTATGTCAGCTAGCTGCCAAATGTTTTCCTGTTTTCCCTTTCATGCAAATTCCTCTCCTTGCGCTTAATTGCCTTGCTGCCACAACGCGTATCTTTCAAGGCCACTGGAGGAGTCACTGGAGAAGTTGCTTTGGCTTTCCCTAGGATGAGTCGTGGGATGCTTTACCTGTTATGTTTATTATAACCGTTTGTTCTCAGGCCTAATGGCGTGCGCGGGAACTCCCGTAATTGGGTCTGGCTGATTTGAATGTACTATAACCTGTCATGCTCTTAGATTACTCGTCATTCCTAACAGTGTTCCTGTTCATGCATCTATAGCTTCAATAAAAGTAAAACCTTCCTGCAAGTGTGTACTTCGTTGTTGCTGTGGGTCCTGACAGCCCACGGGGCATGATTTAGGAGCCGCCAGGGGGTTCAGCACCAACTGGACCAGACCACATTAGAGTAGCAGGGCAGATTCACTCAGCAATGCTTTGCACTCTTTCACTTGAGCCTGTTTCCATGCACTGTGCTTTCTCTGTTACAGGCCGCTGTGACAGACATGGGAGCTGGATCAGTAAAAAGAAACTGGTCACCTTAGCCCTACCTCATGGATACCAGAAGGCAGAGGACTGTGGGGCTGGTTCTTGTGAAAGGCAATCTCTGCTAATTCAGCTCCCTCAGCGCACAGAAGAATGAGCTCCATTTCACAAGGATCTTCTCAGGTGCGATGCAAAATCACTCACAGGGGCAGCTAACTCTGATGCTGATGTCTGACTTACTCTTTTTGTTAGGTTAACGGCTCAGAATGGCTGGCTGATGTTTCCTCAGTGGCACTAATTATTAGGAGATGGTCCCTTGATGGCCCTGTTAAACTACCCATGAAAGTATGCATAATAATAACACCCCCAGGGGTAACCCAGTTAAAATCTGTTGCAGCAAAAACAAACAAGAGTCTGGTGGCACCTTAAAGACTAGCTTCCAGTGCTGGCGGACAAGAGCCCACTAATTGGGCTGTAATTCACGAAAGTTTACACTGGAACAAAATGCTGTTAGTCTTTAAGGTCATGTTTATTTTTGCTACCAACAGACTAGCATGGCTTCCCTTCTGGCACTGTTATCATGAAAGCTTAGAAAGGGTGATCTCCCTCAATGAGGGGAGGAGGTAGTTTTGTGTGTGAGAGAGAGGCAAAGAGAGGGAGAAGAAAACAAAACAACAGTTCCGACCAGCAGAGGAAGAAGCAGTCAGAGAGGGCTGTGAATTGAAGTACTTTACAGAATCTCTCTTTCCCCCTCTCTGGGAATCTGAGGTGGGGGCCACAGATCTCCTGCCCTGTATGAGTGTCTCTTTGCTTCCACCTGTGCTCTACTTGTGTATTTGTAAAGACAGCAAATAGTCGAAAAATGCCTTCAGTGCTCTCGTCTGTAAACAGAATGAAATTCAGGCAGGGTTTCCCCCAGAACTTCTTGCTGCTTGGAGAAATGGGAAGAAATTTGTGTGCACATAGGACCTATGGCTGAAGTGCATCTGAGCATACACAGAGTACCTTTCCCCTTATGACAGGAAGCAGCTGTCAAAAAAACTTCAAGTACAGAGAGCCATAAAGCATGTACAGAATGTCTCCTCCCATACAATAGAAAATGGAGGGGGGGAAATGACAACTGAACACAGTTTATTGTGGATGTGCCTGCTTTCTCAGCTGGGCAGGAGGAAGAAATTCTGACTGGTCATTCACTTTCTGACTAACTGGCAGCAGGATCAGACACTCCTGCGAGGCAGTTTGCATGGGGGCTAGCTCAAGCCAAGGGGGCCATTGTGGGTGTCGCTTTGCCCCCACCACTAGCGCAAGGATCACCCCACAAGCTCCATGACAAAGTGAGGAGTTTGAACGCAGACTAACAACCCAGATCCTACTCTGACACACTATCCACTACAGCCAATTAGCTCTCGTTCTGGGGTCTCTTCCTACATTTCCAAATCTGTGTACAAGAAGACAGGGTCATGCTAGCCAGGAACTGGAATGGGTGGCAGCTTCTTTCCCTCAGAATACAGCCCTGCATATCTACTTAGTTTTCAATGTTAGTTACGGTGATTTTTCTCTCTTGTTCCCTCACCACAGAGCTGTAAGTGTGTCCATCAGAGCCACAGACAGATGCGAGCTGGGTCATGTGACAAGGCTTGCAAAAGCTGTCCTTGTTTCCATGGAGTTTCAGGGCAGGCTGCTTGATTCTGTGTATGGAAGGGAGAAAGAGGAGCACATGTCAAAGGGGAGCGAAGCTCACAGCAAACCACAAAATGTGTTCTTCTCCTCAGCATTTAGGAGATGTGAAATATCCCATCGTTTCCCCTGACTTTTCAGTTTCCGTTTAAAAGTCAACTGAAGAAAATGGAAAGCCATATGACATTTGAACACTCCACAGACAATCACTACGAAAGATGAACCACCGCTTGCCCCTCTTTCGGTGACTTCACTGTAGGCAACATTTTCACCAGCAATGCCCCCTGCTTGGGCACACAGGAGTGTTCTGAAGTTCTGCACTTCCCGGGCATTTCCAGCATGACACATGGAGAGAGGGGGCTTCGGCCTCCCCCCCTGCTTTCCCCCAACCCAAAATGGCCTGAGGGCATGCTATTTGCCCCATTGGGATCTCCATGGGTACTAACAAGTTACATATTAGTTTCCACAATGGGGCAAATAATGCCCCCCAGGGCTGTTTCAGATCAAGAAAGGAGGCCTAAGCTTCTCTCTCCACACATCACTTTCCTGGTCCAAATTGGGCCTGCGTATACCTGGGAAGTGTGGAACTTCAAAACACACCTATTCACCTGATACAGAGACAGATGGACCTGTAAGCTACACAAGGGAATTTGTAAGTTGTAGGTGGACCTGTAAGCTACACTTCCACATATGTCACAGTCCCTCCCTGTATGGTGTGTCATTTTTGTCTTTTAGTCTCTAAAGGACACCCTCTTTTCTACCAGAGACAAATCCCTTATCAGAAGCGTTGCCAGCTCTGGATTGGGAAATACCTGGAAAAATTTTTTTTTGGGGGGTGGAGCCTGGGGAGGGGAGGGAGTTAACTGGGGTGCAATGCCATTGAGTGCACCTTCCAAAGTGGGCATTTTCTCTAGGTGAACTATCTCTGTCACCTGGAGAGAGTAGCTGTAATCCCAGGAGATCTCCAGACACCACCTGGAGGTTGGCAACCCTACTATTATAGCTGGCATTCAGGTTGCTGCTGTTTTACAGGCAGAAACTCTGTGCCTTTGACCACTGTGTGAGGGGCAGAAGGAATCAGCAGGTTGCAGGAATCAGCAGGCAAGGCTGTTCCTATCCCTGCATCTTGATGAGATGAAAAGCCGTTATCAGTTGAGTGACCAGCCTGTAGTTTTCTCCAGTCATTCCTCCAAGGAGTTTGGGATGTTGTACAAGGTTCTCCCCTCCCGCTAGCTCTGTAAGGTCACTGATGCCCAAAGTGACTGGAGTGTTTGGGAGTTGTTTGTTTTAACTTTTTATTTACTAGTTTTTTTACAAGTCAATACAGAAGGAGGAGGAGGAGATTGGTTTTATACCCCGTCCTTCACTCAGAGTCTCAGAGCGGCTTACAAACTCCTTTCCCTTCCCCTCCCCACAACAGACACCCTGTGAGGTAGGTGGGGCTGAGAGAGCTCTTTTGAGGACGGCTCTTTCAAGAACAGCTCTGACAGAACTATGGTTTGTCCAAGGTCATCCAGCAGCTGCAAGTGGAGGAGTGGGGAATCAAACCATGTTCTCCCAGATTAGAATCCACACACTTAACCAATGTTCCCTCTAAGATGTAGAGTCCTGTGAGCAAAAATTCTACTTTGTGAGCTACCAGCATTAAAGTTGTGAGCAGGTGATTTGGCTACTGCATAAATTAATGTGTTCTGGAGCCATCCTTCCTGAGCTGAGACAAAAATGTGTGAGCTGGAGGCTAAAAAACTGTGAGCTAGCTTACACTAACTCAGCTTAAAGGGAACACTGCACTTAACCACTACACCAAATTGAGAATACCAACACCATAATAAATAACAATAAATTAAAATAAAGAAAAAGTTGATAGAAGGAGTTGGGATGAAAATAAGATTGTTGTGTATTACTTTCAAGTCTTAGGTTAACTGGTGAGGATTGGACCCCTCGGTCTCCCAGCTTCTACTCCAGTACTCTGAAACCACTAAACCATATGTACAGAGATACATGGGGAAATATGGGAGTGAAGGCAGCATAGTATAGCCTGATCTCATGAGATTTCAGAAGCTAAGCTAGGTCAGTACTTGGATGGGAGATCACCAAGGAAGACTCTGCAGAGAAAGGCAAAGGCCAGCCACCTCTGCTTCTCACTTGCCTTGACAGCACCTTGTTGGGGTCGCCTTGAGTCAGTGGCAACTTAACAGCACTGATATATGTAAGGGAAATACAAAGACAATGGTATGAAATAAACATGGCCTTTGTTTTCAGAGTTCTGACCAATGAATGCAAAGACACTGAGATGAATGACGAGCACCTGGCAGTGGGTCTTTTTAGCTGACTGGATTAAAGTTTGTCCATAATTGGTAACCTGGCAATTTGGAACTGTGCTACTGTTTTGTACTGATTTATGATGTCCCTCCCTACCTAGCATACCATCAAGTCTACCCCCCCCACACACAAATATCTGGTTATGGGTCTACAGCAAAAGCAAGTTATCTCAACACACACCACAGCATTCCTTACCTGTGCTCCAGTTTCTTGCGGCTAATACACATGGCCCGCTGGTAGCCCTGGGCAATGCACACTTTATGACGGCTGCATTTAACTTTCTGGCAGGGATCCTTAGTAGTATCCACACCTGGCAACAATGGTAAAGGAGCATAAGTGATTAGCATGTAAATGCAACCTTTTTTCCACCTACACATGCAGGTGCTACCTGCCTTCTGATGTTGTTGTTGTTCAGTCACACAGTCGAATCTGACTCTTCGTGACCCCATGGACCAGATCACGCCAGGCCTTCCTGTCTTCCGCCATCCTCTGAAGTTTGCTCAATTTCATGTTCGTTGCATCTATGACACTGTCTACCCATCTCATCCTTTGCCGTCCCCGTCTTCTTTGACCTTCAATCTTTCCCAGCATCAGGGTCTTCTCCAGTGAGTGCCCCCTTCTTATTTGGTGGCCAATCTGATACAATCTGCCTTCTGATACAGAGGCACTAATCAGTGTACAATGGCGTACACTCCCATCCACAGTGAGATATCTTGTGCATTTGTATCTGTCTTACATAGAGATGCTAAGGGATCATATTAACTCAGCCACATGCACATGTGAATATGCAACCATATGGATCTCTTTCGTTGCAAAACCGGAAGAGGGAGCATATGTCCTCAAACTCCTGGTGGATATGCTCAAGCCGGTGATGGAACAACTCAATGGTATTAACCAGCAACTGACCGTGATGAATAAAAACTTTGCAGCACAGCAGCTTCAGCTGAACAAAACAGAGAAAAAAGTGGAGCAGGCAAACGAGAAAATTAAAGAGATAGACACCACAAGCAAGAAGTAGAAGAAAAGGTTGGGAGATGTGGAAACGAAGCAAAATTGCCAAGAGAATCGAGTTTTGCAGCTACAGATGGAAAAAGCTAACATGATACTCAGGTTTCAGGGGGTTCCTGAAACAGATCGGAAAGATCTGAAGAGGGTGCTCAGTGAGATCATCGCTCCATTGGTAGGCTTAACAGTGGATGAACTTTTAAACGAAATGAAGTCAGCCTATAGGGCATACTCCGATTACATTTAAAAAAAATAGCCTATCTGGAGAAATAGTGGTCAGGTTTTCAAGAAGACAAACCAGAGATGCTATTTTAAAAGCAACATCAGCAACCCCACTGAAAATGGGAAATGTAATCATCAAAACCTTAAAGGACATTCCATTTGAAATTAGACAAAAGAGAAAAAACTACAAGGACTTAATTTCTTTCCTTCAAACTAATGGGATATCGTACAGATGGGCAGTTCCGAAGGCTGTCATCTTTAAGATCAACGATAGAAGAGAGAAGATAGACTCCACTTTTAAAGCTAAAGAATTTTTGAGACGTCAGCTGGGGACAGAGGAAGAGTCCAAAGAGGTAGAAACGAAGTCTAGTGACTCTGCTAACTCTGGAATGGAAGAGGACTCTGCGGCAGAAAAGGGTGCAGGACCTGCCAGAGTGGAATATGATTTCAGAGACAGAAAGCCGAAGTAAAGGCAGAAGGACTTGGAAAATGGCCTTTTGAAGCGAAGAATAAGAAGATGATCAGAGATTTCTCTCATAACAACTAATAAAATAGCAAACAAATAGCGAACTGTTATAAGCAAGAACTCTACAAGTATATTGTGATATTAATACTTATAGTACTAACAATTTTACTAACAGTGAAAAGATCTCCTCCTCTTCGGGTTTTAGTTTAGTGTGGTTTGCTTTCCTTTATGCTTAGTTGTAGTCCCTTCCCTAATATTTCTTTGTAGTTTTTAGTATTTGCAAAATAAAAAAATATCCCTCCGGGGATTTTTAACCCCCCCAAAAAAAAACTGTTTAGTACAAGTACAGAACTTAAAGTTGGTCGAAGACAATGGTGTGTAATGACATTATGTAATTATATTTGTCATGATTCCCCAAACTGAGCTAGCCAGTTCCACTTTCTCTGACAAACATACATTAGTGTTCAGATGCTTTATTTTTAAAAATTCTGCCAAATTCCATGGCTTCTGGGTGTCCACACACAGCAATTTTATGCACAATTATGCACATCTAAATCCTAGATCTATGAGATTCATGCATATACCGAGGTCCATGAGATTTTTGCAACAGTGAATAATTACCATGCCACAACTAGAAGAAAAGTTGAAAGTAATACCCCCTCCTCCTAATCAGAAAAATCTGTGTGCAGTTATAAAAAGTTGTACATCTGGATGCACAACCCCATTGGCTTTGTGCTATTTACCCAAAACTCACTGTGTTGGCTCGCTGAATCTTCTGATGTGGAGATGAGTGTTGCCATTCAGGGTTACCATGTAGATGTAACTGGTTGCCTATGATTACAGCTGGGTTCGGGGTCATAGGCTAGAATCCAATGCAGAGTTTAGGGCACTTTAAGCATTCCAATTTTAATGGTGCTTCGGTGCTGCATTATAGCTCGTAAACATTATGGAAATCCAGCCTGCAGCAAGGCAGCCTAAAAATTGCTTTTGCACTATTTTCTGAAGGTCAACGTATCAGTATTCTTCTCAAACCAGAGAAGTCAAGGTATTCTTGAAATGGAATTAAATTTATTCAACAAAACCAAGAGAGAGGACTGGTGCGTACTGGTTCCATTTTTATTGGCAAAGTAAAGGAGGGTTTTTTTGTAAAAAAACAACAACAAAAAACCCAAATCAGCTATGCCTTGAGTGGACAATGATTGGAAGTCAAAGTTGTCAGGACTGTATGTTGGTAACTAATGAACTCCTCTATCCCAAAGGTCTCAGAGCTTGAAAATGTTATCTTGTGTGTGTGTGTGTGATATGTATTCTTGAATGGTCAACCATTCTCAAGCAACACAAGTAGCAATAATGCAGGAACTGTGGCAACCATAAGCCTTCACTGAGCAAACCCCAATTCTGTCAAGCTTTTTAAGACTAGAGTGTCTAACTCAGCTGAACTAGTAAACCATTCTGCCCAATCTTCTTTGCTTCGTCTTCCTCCTGGACCTCTCCTTGCAACCAGTATTGTTTCACCTTTCTCTTCTCCATCAAGCTCCTCTTCAAAAAAGCCACCTTTTCCATAAACCAGTCTGACAACCTGCTGCAATCATCTCAATCAGCATGATCGGGTATGAGGAGCTGGACTGAGGTTCTCCACAACCCTCCCCCACTAATACGATTATCTTAATGATGACACCTTATGTGACAGAGCATGCATGTACAGCGCCAACCACTGTGCATGCACACAGCTGGATCAAGGCTGAACAAAGCAGACAACGACAGAGAAAGTTCAGAATCCATACATTACTCCCCAAAAGATTGATTATACTAAGTAGGAAACACCTTTAATAACTTGAAAATTTAACAAATTTAACAAATGAAGAGACCCAATGGGCTTTTCTGGGAAACTTTGCTACCACTCACTCCACTCACTCACAGCATTCTGACTTGACTAGTCACGACTCTGAGTAAATGAACACAAGCCAGGTATGTCATGACTTGCTCCCATTTGTATTGACTTGACAAAAAAAGCTACTGGGTCAGCATGATACTCTTCTTGCAATAGGCAGCCATCATTTAAAAGGCAAGCAGAGTTAAAAAAGGAAAATTACCTTCATCAGCTGGCTGATTATCCTCCCAGCTCTTGATGTAGTCATCCTAATGTGGAGAAGAAAGCAAATAAATAGCTTAGACAAAGGAAATGTCTGCTATGAAAAAAAATCCAGACGCTCAGAACTCCTGACTAATCAATCCTTATAACATATTATATTAATATTATATAGAGAGTGCAACAGTGATAGTCCAAATTCCAGGAAAGAGGCTCTGTAAGAGAGCTGCAAATAATGTAGGAATTCTTCTTGGCTTCACTGTCCGCTGTGTTCAGAAGCTGAACGGCTGGATTGCTAAATTACTTGGCCTTTTAAAATGTATTCTTCTACACAACTATTAAAAGGTATGGCCCAGGTTCTAAGAGGTTTGTCCTTTGTTTAGTTTGCTGGAGCGCTGGTAACAAAATTTAGGAATGACAGCACTTCCTGATGCCAACTTGTTTTTGAGAGTTCTGAAATTTGGCAAGCAATCCACAGCAATCAATGGTACCATTTTTCTGCTTTCAAGTGTTATGCAAGCACAAATATGCACACCAAAGAGCTAGAAAAACAAAGCAAAAATGGTTTGATGTGAGGGCCCTCAGGGAACAAAATGGCTGTCCTGTTTTATTAAAATGAAGCTGTCCTGTGTTATCAAAACTACCCAACCATCAGCCATCTTCATTTTTAAAAGTTTGTGTATTTTTTCTGCATATCAGGGCAAAATTCTTTTGAGGACAGGACAACTACTTTTGAGGCAGAGGCAAGTAACTATCAGGTAGCTTTCCCTCAGCTTTTACACAGATATAGGGTTGCCAACCCCCCTGGTTTGGCAGGGGTCCCCCGCTTTTGGGGGGCTTCTACCCACTGGCGGCCAGCTGGCTGCCGGAGGAAGCCCCGCCCACAAGCCTCAACACTTGCCGCCACCCCTCTCCCTTCTCTCTTGAGGAGGGGTGGCTGTGGGCCAGCCACGTGCCCGATCTCCACTCAGAGATCGGGTGCGTGGAAACACCTGGTCCCTGCAGTTAAAGGGGCCCCTTTAACTGCAGGGAGCCGGCACCCCTGTTGGGTGGGCCGGGAGAACATCCCCAACGTGACATCATTATGTCGGGGATGCCCCGCCCCCTCCAGGAACGCCCCCCAAAGTCCCCCACTGGGGGTGAAGATAGGATTTGGCAACCCTACACAGATACCTTGGTAAAATTGCAAATAACCATCTCCTCAAATGGTTCATTTTCTAGGGTATGGTAACTGCCTGGTGATCTTACCATGGCTAGAAACAATGCTTCCTGTGTTGGTCTGTCAGGTGGCAGGCCAATCTTTCAAGCAGGGAATGGGCCTACTTTTCCCTTTTACAGGGATTTCTCAAGTATGCTGAGGCAGCTGCCAGGACCTCAAAAGGGCCCACCACCAACCACTAACTGCCAGGGTACAGGGCCCCAGCACCATTCTTTGACCAACTAAGGGAGATGGCTTGAAAGAACACATGGGAGATCACTGCAGGGGTCTTAACCTCTGAGGTGATCTCCATTTCTGGCTGAGAGGCTTACTCGAGGAAGGAATTGGTTCTCTTGTCCTCCTTCAAGCTCCATCAATACTGGTGAAGGAAACTGCTGAGTGAGAAAGGAACGGTGTGGGACTGTGCTCATGTGCAAATGTACACATGAATGCACTTCAGGGGGTCCATAGAAGGTTGCCAACCTCCAGGTGGGGACTGGGAATTTCGCAGGATTACAACTGATCCCCAAATGACAGGAATCTGTTCCCCTGGAGAAAACGGCTGCTCTGGAAGGTGGATTCTATCACATTATACCCTGCTGAAGTTCCTCTCCTCCCCAAACTCTGGCCTCCACAGGCTCCTCCCCCAAATTCTGCAGGAACATCCCAACCCGGAGTTGGCAACTCTAGGTCTGTAGGAAGTCATTTTACCCAGCCCCCTCCCAACTGGAAGGATATTTCACGATCGTTGAGCAACCATCAAGAATGTCTTTCTTCTCACAGTTAAATCTCTTATTTCAAACAATACCAATTAAAATGAGATAGATTTTGTGGAAGCAATTAATATCTAAATTTACTCAGCATGGAAAAAGGCCAAGTATGAGCAAAAACAGTGCTTGATGATTATAGACTAAAGGGAAGATTAAATGTTCTAAATATAAAATGATATTATCATGCAAACTGTCTAGTATAGTTAACAGAATGGCTGCTTGCTGTTAAAAAAATTACGATGATACAGAATTAACAAAGTCTCGGTGATTTATGCTCATGGGTTGTACTGTGAAACAATATACCTGAATTAAAAAGCAAATACATGAACATTATGTGATCAAAAACTGCTTGATGATTTGGAATCATTATGAATTAAGATTTAAATCATATACAGCATAATATCTGAAAACTCCTTCAGGCACGCAGCCAGACATTTCATGGGAAAAACGGCATTAGACTCATAGGAGGGGGCACTAAGGTTGCCAAGTCCCCATCACAGGAAGCCTGACACTCAGTAGGAGGGGCCTGATGATGTCACGGGCAATGTTTAGCAATGTCATGGAGTGGGCTCTGGTGATGTCACACTAAATAGTTCTATTAAAAGTAGCTATTTTGCACACTACTAAGTGTGTATCACATGGTATCTGTGTGCAGTCACAATCATGATGAGCTTTGAAGGGATGGGCCATTTAGGAGACTAAACATTTTTTAAAAAGAGAAAAGAAATATCTATGTGCAAAGTGTAAGTCAGCTTTGAGTGCCAGTTACTGCTCCTATCTACACATGTAGTGGTTATATAAAGCTGGCATGCATAGAAGTCTTAGAAAAAGCCATGTATCTACAATATGGCACACCAAAGGCTGCCCGGGGAAACTGAATTTGCTTATGAGCATACTAGGAGTCCTTTGTGGATTTAATCTGTACACCCCTAGTCTTCTCCTAAAAGATTTTGACGGGCACAAGACATAGGATTAAAAGTTGTGCTGGGAAAGCTGAAGGTAGGTGAGTAGGTGGAGGGGACGGCAATTAAGTACTGCCATTAATTGCTAAAGTCTTGCCTGCAAATCACTTCCTCCAACCATGCAGTTAAGATATGTAAGATTACTGTGTGATGAAGGGAAGGTACTCTGCACACATGCAGAGGCTTTGCGGTCTTGGCATTCAGAGAACTGACAAGTTCTTGCCACATCTCTTCCTACAGTGAGAGATTACAGGGCTTAAGACTGCTCAGGTATTGGGCTCTCTTAGCTCTTTGGCCTTCCATGATACAATACTTTGTTTTTCATCATGAAAGGTGCTGCAGTTTAAGCCTGCCTTAGCATCACACCTCTCCAGTCCTTCAGCCCTTATTTCAGATTTTTAAGGGGGGAATGTGAGAACAGGAGCTGGATAGCGGTTGTTCACTGGTGCATAAAGGGCATTCTCTACATGCTCAGAAGCATGATTACCTACACAGGAAAGTTACATCAAGGCAATTTGTAACCAGGCTGAGTGAAACCGGACATTCATTTTCTGCTTCTCCCCTCGCCCCCAGCAGCCCTTCATATTACAGAGGCGAATTCCTCACCCCAGACACCCCAAATATGGTGTAAATCTCTAACTAATTTTCTGCTCACTGTTGTGCCTACTCATCACTGTGGACATTAAAGAGGGCAGGAAGAAGCAAGGGGATAAGGGAGAAACGCTGATGGGAAACAGCAGGTGAGAACGCATTTGGACAGGAAGGGGTTAACTAACTCAGCTCCAGCAGCTGTGCCTCTTCCTGTTCCTTCACAAGCTAGAGATTTACTTTTTTTGTTTGTTTTAAATGAAAACTAGGAATCTGGAGGGGGGAACCAGACATTTCAGAGGGTGGCTTTGCCCCCAATGCCTCTCCCCCAATAGCTATGGGCCTGCACCTTTTTGTCACAAAAGCTAACAGTACCACAGGGCTGACACTGTTAGTCAATGTGGCCAAGTCTGCCTCATTGTTCTCGAAGCAATACTGAGGGAGGATGAAGATTGAAAAAGAGATTGCTGACTAAAGGCAGAGTATGGACACAATGTCCCCTCTTCAGTCTCGCTGTCCATCCTTACAACTACAGGCAGAATAAAGGGCAGAACTGAGCTTTTGTGCCAGTAAAATTAGCTTCTGGGAAGGCTCAGACTGTTGGCCTTGGCTCAGGCGCCATCTTAGGCAGTGGTGGGCCAACCTTCTTTGATCCTTTTCCCCAGCTCGAAAGGCCATGTGGGCTGGTTTTGTAGAGGACCAACCAACAGAAGGCTTAGCTGTGTGTAAGGTGCTGTTTGAGGAAAGGGACTGGAGTATTATTATTATTTTGCAACTGTTGTAGATGTAAGGCTTTATTAAAGTTGATCCTAGCTAAAAACCAAGCCATATAATCAGAAAGGTGACACAGCTGAGTTCTTGCTGGCCTGCAGCATCTCAGACTATAGATGGGCAACCACAGGTTCAAATGCTCGCCGCCCCATTAAAAGCAAAACACAACTCCCTGTATACACACACGGAATGCCAGAGAGAGGGGGCTTCTAACCTACCCTTTTGTTCTCAACCTCTAAAAGTAGGAAGTGTTCTAAGAAGGAAGTGTTCAAATGTGCAAATGTCTCCCCCACTGCTGCAGTACAAAATTGGTCTGTCCTCACAGTTTGGCTCTTAATTCAGTGATGATTTATTCTATTCTTGATGAACAGCCTTTTGAGAAGAGTTGGTTTTCATACCCCGCTTTTCTCTACCTCAAGTAGTCTCAAAGTGTCTTACAATCGCCTTCCCTTTCTCTCCCTGCAACACTTGAGGTAGGTGGGGCTGAGAGAGTTCTGAGAGATCACTAAGGGGACCCAGCTGGCTTCATGTGGAGGAGGAGAGGGGAATCAAACCCGGTTCTCCAGATTAGAGTCTGCTGCTCTTAACCACCACGTGATGCTGGCTCTTTTGACAGTGAAGTTGGGTTTAGTCAGTACAACATCTAAGCAACACCAAAGTTTTTTCTCTGCAAAAAGAGCCACCCAAGGGGCATCGGTTCACACATACATGAAATGTCTGGCCATGTTCAACCACTTGATGTTCTTTGAAATAAATAAACCATTCCCAAGATGAAGGACCTGTGGCTGAGGGGACCACAAAGAAGATGATACAGATGCTTTGTTGGGATGAAAAGGAAACCGGAGGGTTTTTTAAAACAAAAAATCAGTACTAACCTCCACCTCCTGGATAATGCAGACCACAGCAGAAGGGAGCAGCAGGAAGAAGAAGGGAGAGAAAAAGAGAAGTAAACAATCTGCATGCATAAAGAGGCAGCACAGAGCTGCTAGAGCGCATCATGGCAAGGCAGCGCAACCACCGTATAAATTCCCAGTAACGTCAGAATTCATTTCCAAGAAATGATCTGTTTTATTAACCACTGTGCTAATGCTCTTTTTTTGGTTGTTTATCCCCAGTTTGCAACCATTAAAGTCATTTGCCTGTAACAATGGCAACAGCAGATTTGGATTGCAAGGGATATAAATCAAGACGAGGGCTGATAATTCAGGGCATTTATTAAGCAGCGACGTCTCCCTCCAGAGGTTTCTCTGGCCTATGGGGCATGAACAGCACAGTCTCAGCAAGGGACTCTGGGGCTCCACATCATATTTCATGCGCTGACATTCCCAGCAAGACATACACTTGATTATGCGCCGTTTGCCTCTGCAAATAAAACCTGAAACAAGAGCATGATTAAGACTATTTGTAGGCCGTTGTCGTTATGGCAGCAGCCTGGGAGGCCAACTCCCCTGAAATGCAGTGCAAAAGGAATATATTAGAATACAGACAAGGGAAATCATAGGCATGAGCTCAATAATCCATACTGGAATCCTGTCCACAGACTGGATTCCAGTCCTAAATCTTTTCCGAAAGGCTCTTCCGTGGTCACTGCCTCCCGTCACCCAACCAAGTGACACAGACAGTAAGGGAATGAGAACAGAAGCACATTTCTTCTTGCCCATATAAACCCTTACAAGGTGTTTGTTTTCCCAAACATGCACAAACAGAGTTACAGGAGCTAAGCCAACTAGAGGCGTATCCTCCAGTAGTCATTGAGTCAGAACACGGTTCTATGTTGGTCTTGCAAACAAGTACGGATGCTGCAGACCTCATGGCAGCCCAGGTTTGGAAGACAAGTCCACAGAGTCTGAGTGACGTGACCACCTGCAGGCTACATTTTGGGTCTCTCTGGGTGGTTCTGCATCTAGCATTTGCTCCACATTTTCTCAACTGGGAGGAAAAAGTGCCGCTCCAAACCATATTCGAATACTCAGGGCAATGCCATACTGACTGCAAAGTCAGCCCTGAATGGCCATAAAATGGCCATAAATCCATGCAGAAGGTACCATAAAATCTGGTGATCAACAGAAGTGAAAGCAGCATGCAATGCAGAGGGGAAATTCTGTTCCAACGTCAACGGAGGGAAAAGCCAGTGCAGAATCAGTCCCAGTCTTGCCGCAATTCAACTCTGGCAGATGCTGAACTAAAGGGGGAAGGTCTGAGGGGGCTGCATGGGCAGAGAGGTCTGCTGAATAATGGTGGCGAGTCAGTGAGGGAAGGGGAAGCTCTAAGGAACAGGGCTGGGTCCCTCATGGGTGGGCCATCAGCTTGTCAAGAGGCTGGCTCCCTACTCACAACATGGCAGTGTGTGAGCTAAGTTGGCGGGGATTCGAGCTCACTTACAAATAACTTCCCAAAAGCTACTGAGTAGCCCCCCTGCGGTGTTGTTGTTCTTAAAGTCAATTGCAATATATCACCAGATGAAATGGTGGTGGGAATTCCTCCATTTCAGTTTCCTCCGCTGTCTAGCTGCCTGTAGGAAATTCTTCTTTGCTACAAGTGAGCAGAAGATTGCCTGTTTTTTTAAAAAAACCTGTTCTGTTCTCTTGCCACTAGCTGTACTGGAAAATCCATGGCCAAGGGAATGTTATTAGAAGTGCTGTAGCAGGTATAGGGGCCTAAAGAATGGCCATGTGCCTAGGAGAAAGCTGCTGGAAGCAATAAGCCATTGATCTATTTTAGAAGTGGCTTGCCTCTTCCAGAGTGAGGAAGAGGAGGAGGAGGAGAATGGTACATTGGACCTACCTGAAGGTTCTTTCTCTTCAGTGGGGGAAGAAGTCATCCACATCCCACCCAAAAAGGGATTGCAAGAAGGACGGGGTGGCAAAATAAGGAAGACAAATTGAGAGCACGTGGATGGCAGCGAACATATAGAAGAGCGATCCATGGAGGGGCTTGGACATGACTGGAGAGGTCAGCCAGGGCCACTCCAATAGGAGCCATGCAACAAAAGAAATTTCCATAGCCAATCGAGCGAGCAGAGGCGTGACCTAACCAGTTCCTGGATTACTTCAGTGGGGGGAAGTCCCACTGCATGAAGGCTGTTATTGGTAGAGAGTGGTTTTTAAGTTTTCACGACTTGTTGCAAAACTCTTCTGCCGAACGCCGCCTCTGCTGAAGAGGCTTGGTCCATTCTGTAGTGTCACACAAACGTGGAGAATGACACCCACGTGGCTGCTCTGCATATCTCTTCGACCGTGGCCCGCATGGAAAACGCCGCTGTTGTTGCAGCTGCTCTCGTGGAGTGTGCCGTCAGCTTGCCTGGGGGTGTGAGGCCTTGTGCCTCGTAGGCCTTGGTAATGCACTGCCAGATCCAGTAGGCCACGGTAGCTTTTGATGCCTTTCCCCCCTGATTTGGGCTCCCGTAACAGGACATCTGACTGGCGGAAGCCAGTTGTTCTGTTGAGATAGATACATAGAGCCCGGCATACGTCCAGTTTGTGCCATGTCTTTTCTTTGGGGTGTGTTGGCTTCGGGCAGAAGGAAGGCAATACAATCGGCTGGTTGAGATGGAATGTCAAATTTACTTTCGGGATAAATGATGGTTCCATTTGCAACGTTACGGAGTCTCGCTAGAATATGCACAGCTCTTTCCTTGCTGAAAGCGCGGCTAGCTCGGAAATCCTCCTAGCTGTAGGTAACCACAATGAGGAATGCGACCTTCCATGAGAGAAGCCGAAGCTCTGTGGATTTCAACGGCTTGAATGGTGGTTTGGTTAGGGTATTCAAAACCTTGTGTAGACTCCAAGTGGGGAATCTGTGGTTTACCAGAGGAGCCAGCTGTCTAGCTCCCTTCAGGAACTTTTTTACATAACTGCTGGATGATATCTTCCTTTGATTCTGGCCACCCAAGCATGCCTGTATGGCTGCCACTTGGCGGTTCAGTGTGTTTGGATGAAGTCCCCACTTCCGGCCCTCAGCAAGGAAGACTATGACTTCCCTGTCTGTGGCCTGCATCGGTTGTATGCCCATGCTCAACGACCATCTTACGAACGTCCTCCATGTATGGCTATATATGCGACGTGTAGACGGTCGCCTCGCCTGTAGCATGACTTCAATCACCTCCCGAGGGAACCCCTGCTGGTTAGTCAGGCCCGTTCAATTTCCATGCAGTCAGTTGTAGCCATGTCGGCTCCGGGTGTAGAATGGGCCCTTGGTGTAGAAGATCCGGTCTCTGGGGTAGTGTCCATGGCTCCCCAGTTGCCAGTTGTACTAGCTCCGAAAACCATGGCCTTCTTGGCCAGTGGGGTGCCACAAATACTACATTGGCTCTCTCTCTCCAGATTCTGCTGAGCATTGCCCCTATGAGGGCTGTAGGTGGGAAGGCGTATAGTAGGCCCTGTGGCCATGGGTGAGAGAGTGCGTCAATCCCCTCTGCTCCCGAGTAGTGGTATCGGGATAGGAACTGGTCGACTTGGTGATTCTGAGAGTTCGCAAGGAGGTCCATCACAGGCATTCCGAATCGCCGTGTGATCTCGGTGAATACTTCTTTGCCCGGGTTCAGGTTCTCCCTGCTTAGCCAGTCCGCCTGTTGGTTGGACAGGCCCCTTAGGTGTTCTGCCCGGAGACTTAAGGTGTATTGTTCTGCCCATTGAAGCAGAATCCTTGACTCCTTGAATAGGGATTTCGACCTGGTGCCTCCCTGTCGGTTGATGTGTGCCTTTGTGGACATGTTGTCTGTGCGTACTAGCAGGTGCTGGTCCTGCATGTGTTGGTGAGAGGCCCTCAGTGCTAGGGAGACAGCCCGGAGTTCCAGCCAATTTATGCTGTGAGAGGCTTGTTGTGGGGACCATTTGCCTTGCGCGATCAGGTGTCCGCAGTGCTCGATCGTGGAGATCATGAGGCCTTGTAGTGTAGCCAGTTGCATGAGGTCGACATACCCCCTGGTCCTGACGCTCCTTACCAAGGCCCGAATTTTGCTCTGTTTCTCCATGGGTAGTGACACTGTGGCCCGTCGCATGTTCAGTCTTGCGCCCAGGTGGACGATGTCCTGCGTGGGTGTTAAGTGGCTCTACTCCTCATTGATGATGAAGCCGTGCGCAGACAGGAATTCCTTCGCCCTTTTCATGTCGCGGGCTGCTGTCTGGAAGTCTCCCGCCCGTAGGAGGGCGTCCACCAGTGGTACCTTCAGGTCTTCCATCGTGCTGTCAGGTAGCATATAGAAACGTCTTGCTATCGATTGTAGAGACGAACCCCCCCCCTGGATTGGCCCATTCTTCCCATATCACATCCTCAACGTAATCAGGAAAGGGTGAGAAGGTCTGTACCTTAACGGGTCTTTTGAAGCCTCTAGGGTCCAGCTTTGCCGACCTGGATGATCTGGGTTTTTCCATCACTTCCATTTGATAGTTTAGTGTGGAGATGACTTTAGTCAGCAGGCACTGGAAATGGTCCATTTAAAACAGGTGGGCTTGACTTCCATCTCATCCCCTGACCATTCCCCTTCCTCCTTTTCAGTGTGGGGCATGGATATAATGGAGGAAGGTGTTTCCGCCAGATCAAAGCTAAGACTGCGCTGGCGTTGCCTTCCCCGGCCTTTGCCAGCTGATGCCCGGTCAAACCCTTTGGGTAGGGCGGCCTGCATCTGTTCCCTTTCGGCCTCTGATACCCCTGATGCCTCGCTTTGGGGTAGGTGTCTGAGATCACTGCTCCTCTTCCCTGCAGGAGAGGCCCGAGAATCAGAAGAGGATTGGGAGGTCGACGAATGCTGTCTCCGTCTCCTCCTGGGGGCCCTGGCACGGCTTCTGCCTCGGGTTCCCTCGCATTCAGGAACTTGGTTATGTGCCGTTCCCCCTCCTAGTTGGCCCCCAAGGGCCCATGGATTGGTGTGCCAGGGTCCCCCTGCATAAGGCCACATCCAGGGATGGGCAGGAGGGAGGAACCCGCTCTGGCCTGTGCCAAACCCCACGAACCCCTGCGATGGAGGAGGTACCATCGGGGCTGCTATAAAGTGGTGAGACTGGTGAGCCTGATTAGGCTGCAGGTGAGCCGGTTGCGCGCTCCCCGCCGCTCCCCACGGCCCCGGAAGCCCTAGGTTTCCCCAAGGGGCATAGGGTCCTGTCGGCGCCTGCCCTGAGTCGCTGGGTTGTGCTTGTGGTGGCTCGGAACCGCTGGTCTGCACGGCATCCCTGAGCTGCGGTTGGGGCTGCGCGGGAAAAATCGGTCCCGGCGTCACTTGTCCTGTGCTGCTGGGGTGCGTGGGTCATGGTGGCATGGTGTCCCTGGGCAGCACTGGGGGCTTCGGTGGGACGATCGGCTGGGCAGGAATTAGGCCCACGAAGGCTCCGTTCGGCCCCCCTGGGTGGAGTGGGGGCAACTCCGCTGCCGGTGCTTTGGGAGAACTTGGGGGCGGAACGCTCCTGTCCCGCTCCCCCCTGCCGCCCCCCCGATTGAATGGTCTCACCCGCTGGGCGTGCCAGCCCCATGGCTTTCCCGCGGCGTTTTCCCTTCCAGCTGTCCCCGCTGGCCGCTCCGCCAGCTGACTGCAGTGTAGCCGTCTTCCTGGCTCCTTTCTCCTGCGGCTGCTTGCCGCTGCCTCCTCCTCTGCCGGTCGCTGGAAGGGCGCCGCCATCTTCCACCACGTGCGGGGGGGGGGTTCCGCGGGGGCCGGCTGGCTCCTTGCGATTAGCTGGCCCCGCGGTGGAGGAGCTGGCATTCTGTTGCTGCGGCGTGACTCCCAGCCGCTGAATGCTTTGCTGCCCAACCCCCGAAGCCTTGGGAGTTATAGGGAGCTGCTCCTCTGTGTCCCTCGCTGCGGCCATGTTTCCTCTCTCCATGCTCCAGAGGATGTGTGGCCGAGTCTTTCCCTCTTCTTTCTTCATCCTCCGGGTCCTCTGTCGTTCTCTGACCGGATGGGAGGAAGATCCTGTGAAAGGAAAGGTTTTCCGCTATTTTTTAGCTAATTTTTAAACTATTTTCCTGCTAGGTAGTGCTACTGGCGGAGCAGGAGCTCCAAACGTCCTACCGAGCACACGGGCTATGCAGAAACTGGAGAGGTCAGCCAGGGCCACTCCAATAGGAGCCATGCAACAAAAGAAATTTGCATAGCCTATCAAGCGAGCAGAGGCATGACCTAACCAGTTCCTGGATGACTTCCCCCCACTGAAGGAGAATTGGTTTTATATCCTACCCTTCACTACCCAAAGGAATCTTGGAGCAGCGTACAATCTCCTTCCCTTCCTCTCCCCATAACAGACACCCTGTGAGGTAGGTGGGGCTGAGAGAGTTCAGAGAGAACAAGGACTGGCCCAAGGTCACCCAGCTGGCTGCATGTGGAGGAGGAGGGCGGAATCAAACCCAGTCCTCCAGATGAGAGTCCTGCTGTTCTTAACCACTACCTCACATGGGCTCTCAACAGCCAGCAAAGCTCCAACTACAGGTACAGTCCTTTTCCGCACAATATAGATATGTGCCTGCTTTGGATCCCAGCTGTAATAACGATGAATGCTTGGTTGCAAAACAAAACAAACAAAAAACATACTCCCAACAGAACCTGTTTGCAGGGTATTAACAGGATTATAGCTATTGGGGGGGGGGGGGAGACAATCATATTCATATGACCTATTGGTTCTTTGGGAAATGATTTCTTATTGGGTGTGAGTCATTTTCTTCCACCCAGTGTCACTGGGTTGGATTCAGTGATCTTTTAGCAGAAAGTACTGATAGTCGTGGATCTTTCTGGTGTTCCCAGGAAGGGGACAAAATCATTCTTTCTGCCTCTGATGGAAGAGGGTGGCGGTAACCTCCTCCCTCTCCTCAGTGCAGCCTCCCGCCCTACATGGTTCATGCATGTCCAGTGACCTGGAAATAAACGTTCCCTGGTCCACAAACCCTGTGTCTATGGATCACTGGATCCAACCTGAGGATTGGAATTAGAAATGTAGAAAGGGGACCCTACTGCATCTCTTACTCTAACCCCGTCTTTCAATTAAGATATTCTGTTTCTACTGCATCCACTATAGATGCCTGCTCAAACTCATATGGTAAGTCTCCAAGCAGTGGGACGCTACATTCTCACTAGTTTGTCCTACTGATGGAATTGCTCTCACCAGGACTGTTCCGAAATGAATCATTTAAAGGCCACAGCATCAAGATCTACATGTGAGTAAGCCACCAGAAGACCCCACAACAGACAGACGTTCCCTATCACTCCTGCCTTGCTTCAGAAACCAAGGTGTTTTTTTTGGGGGGGGGGGTTCCCAGTGGAGCCAGCTCACTTTCAACTACAAGCCTGGTTCACACATGAAGGTAAATCACTTGGCTAGAGTCCTCCTCATGTGCAGATGCAGCTACTGTGAATCCACTCCGCTGTCAAGGATTGCATTTCAAGGGATGAGAGAGGACATGAAAACACCATATGTGGTACTGTACTGGTGGCAGCCTATTCATGTGGGCAAGACAACCCCCCCCCCATTTTTATTAGTCATTCATCGATGCAGATTCATTTGGGAGAACTAGCCCATCCTACTGTTTCACTCAAATCTACTTTCCAGTAATATCAATGCGTACTGACTTTTCTCCATCTTTGGGGAAAAATTCTTCTTCCTGCAGGCATCCTGTTGAATATTTCAGACTCTCTCAAGTTGGCCTTGACATTCACAGACTTCTTTCTGCGCTGGTTTCCTCAGCTGTTCCTCCTGAGCCTCGTCTTTTGAACCTTCTGACATCTTCCTCGCCTGTTCATTTTCTTTCTTTTTTTTTTTTACTTAACAAAATGTAGCCTAGTGGAACTGCAAGGCTATTATGATTTCCTGACTCTGGGAGGGTGGACTATCCTTCTTATCACTCAACCCTATCTTTATTTCCCCCCCCCCCCGAATGTGAAATTGCAGGCAAAACTTATGAACACAGAACCCAGCAGTCCAGGACTCTCTGAAGTGACCAGTGGCAGCTCTCTGTGGTCTCCAATCAGGGTTCTTCGTCATCCAGCTACCTAAGACCCTGGGGACCTTGAGCATGCAAAGCATACACTCCACCTCCCTGAGAACCTACCTGGTGCAGTGGTTAAGAGAGGCGGACTCATTTTATATATATATAAAAGAGAGGCGGACTCTAATCTTGATTCCACACTCCTCCTCCACATGAAGCTAGCTGGGTGACTTTCGGCCAGTCACAGCTATCTATCTCAGAGCTCTCTCAGCCCCACCTACCTCACAAGGGGCCTGTTGTGGGGAGAGGAAGGGAAGGGGATTGTAAGCTACTTCGAGACTCCTTTGGATAGCAAAGAGCCGGGTATAAAACAACAACAACAACACCTCCTCCTCCCCCCCTGCCCTGTCTTCTTAGCAGGCAACTGATCTTTTATCAGCGCTTGATTAAAATTTGCTATCAGCTGGATAAAATTGCAGTGTGGGCTGGATGCATCCCCCAAGGGTCAGCAGCTGCCCATCCCCATCTTAAATGATTAAATTCATGAAAATCAGCAATACCCACGTGCTGGCCACACACTGCCCACTCCCACCACATTCCAGGAAACATGTGTCACAACAGCAGTGTATTTTCCAACCCTGAGGATCCTTCCACATTCAGGCATCCCCCTCCCTCACCTCCCCCTTGGGTGGGATTCTCTAGGAAAGCCATTCTCTCTCTCTCGGTGTGTGTACTGCTGTCATAACATTTCCCCCCTTGTCCCCCTTTAAAAAATGTCCCCGTTGCCTCTCCAGCCTCTCTCCTATCCCGTATGTGATTTCAGCACAGCTGAAGCTCCGGGCGATGAAACGAGGGACCCCGAAGGATGAAGAGGCTGCAGCACAGCTTGGCTCAGAGTCAAAGCCATTGTGCTCCCCCCCCCACCTGCCACGCCGGCTCTTTGTGGGGCAGGCGATTCTGAGCCAAACCAATCTCTCCTCTGTGGAAGGCCCACTCAACACGTCCAAGCCCATCCACTCCCTCCGGGAGCATTTCCAATCACCAACCAAAGGGAGTGCACGAAGCTTAACAATGCCTCCCCCCCAATTCCCCCAGCCCGACTCAAAGGAAGTGGCACACGCTGTTGGAACTGGCACCCTGCCACTCTGCAGCCGCTCTGCCAAGGGAGCAAATGAGGTGTCACACTGGCGATGGTGGTGTTGATGCGCTGTGTGGAGCCACCTGCCACTCCGGGAAGCAGGGGTGGGGAGAAAGCACTCTTGGGAAGAGGCCTGCCACTCTGCTGCCATTTGGAGAGCCCGCAGGTTTGGACTGGGGACAGTCTGGGTTCAGATGCCACGCTGGGAAATTCACTGCGTGATTATGAGCACTTACTCAGGTGAATGAACCCTGTCAGGGTCCTGGGGGCATGAAATGGAGGACTGCCCTCCACTTCCTGGAAGAAACCTGGCAGATGAATTAGATATATAACTGTTTGAGAGCTACGGATCA